>NC_061117.1:59826492-59937445 GCF_002878395.1 Capsicum annuum
GCCTCTCCCTTTGTTGACTCGTTTGGCCACCTCTTGCTTCTTCTTCTGAAGCCGTATCCTCACCTTCTCCTACAATATTTTCATGGCTTCAGCCCTCTTGTTTACATCTAAGATAATAACAACATCACTTGGCAAAGGATTTATATCCAAGGGGTTTGGGGATTGAAGCCGTAGACACATTCAAAGGGCGTAATGCCCGTACTCGAATGGATCACCCACTTATAAGCTAATTCTATGAGAGGTAGGTGATCTTCCCAAGATGTAAACTTACCTTTAACCATGGAACATAGCATGGAACCCAAGGTTTGATTCACTACTTCTGTTTGGCCATCGATTTGTGGGTGGCAAGATGTAGAAAACAATAATTTAGTTTCGAGCCTACCCCACATTGACTTCCAAAAGTGTCTGAGGAACTTAGAATCCCTATCACTTACAATGGTCCTTGGGATGTCGTGTAACTTAACAACATTTTCAATAAATAAAGAAGCTACACTAGCCGCATCTTCATTATTTTTGCATGGAATAAAGTGTGCCATTTTGGAGAAACGATCAATGACAACAAAGATGCTATCCCGACCCCTTTGAGTCTGTGGCAGCTCCAACACGAAATCTATAAAAATATCAAACCACGAGAGTGATGGAGTGGGAAGTGGAGTGTATAACCCGTGAGGATGGATCCTCGACTTAGCACTCCTACAATCCACGCATTGGCCGCAAATTTTGACAATATCTTTGCGCATTCTTGGCCAATAGAATTGCTCCTCCAATATCCCGAGGGTATTATCAATTCCAAAGTGACCCATGAGGCTGCCGTCGTGTGCCTTCCTCACAAACAACTCTCTCCAAGAGATAGAAGGTACACACAATCGTCTCCCTCGAAACAAAAACCCATCAAACACGGCATAAGGACTAGAATTTGAGGGCCTCCTTTCCCTACCCATGGCTTCACTTTCCCTAAAGATAGGATCAAAGTAAGGGTCCTCAGTATACAAAGACTTGAGGCTCTCAAATCCCAATAACTTGGAAGACAAAGTGGACACAAGAACATATTTCCTAGACAATGCGTCGGCTACCACATTATCCTTCCCCTTTTTGTATTGAATCTTATAGGGAAAGGTTTCAAGATATTCAATCCATTTGGCATGATGTTTGTTAAGTTTATCTTGTGCCTGAAGGTGCTTCAAGGATTCATGATCCGTTCGGATTACGAACTCCTTAGGCCAAAGATAGTGTTGCCAATTGCCTAACGCTCTAACCAAGGCATATAACTCCAAATCATTCGTAGAGTAGTTAGAGTTTCTCCTTTGAGATTTTCACTAAAATAAGAAATGGGCTTTAAATCTTGCATCAAAATAGCCCTAATGCCTACTTTACTAGCATCGCATTCAACTTTGAACATCTTATCAAAGTTAGGGAATTGCAACAACGGTGCCGAAATGAGCATATCTTTCAAGGTCTTAAAGGCCTAAGATTGCTCTTCACCTCACTGGAAAGGTTGGTCCTTTCGGATGATTTCGTTCAAGGGTGCGGAAATGGTACTAAATCCTTTGACGAACCTCCTATAAAAACTTGCCAACCCGTGGAAGCTCCAAATTTCACCCACGATTTTTGGGGTTGGCCAATCTTTAATGGCGGTTATCTTGGATTTGTCTACCTCCACTCCCCTCGAGCTCACAACAAATCCCAAAAATAAAACTTTATCCACACCAAAGGAGCATTTTTCAATATTAGCATATAACTTTTTTTTCCTAAGAACATCAAACACACTCCTTAGATGCAAGACATGTTCATTAAGAGACTTACTATAAACAAAATCATCATCAAAGTACATGACCACAAACTTTCCAATTAACGTCTTCATTACATGATTCATTAGTCGTATAAAGGTACTAGCAGATTGGTAAGACCAAATGGCATGAACATCCACTCATATAGACCAAATTTAGTCTTAAATGTGGTCTTTCATTCATCACCCGGTTGCATACGGATTTGGTGATATCCACTCTTAAGATCAACCTTAGAAAACACACAAGAGCCATTTAGTTCATCAAGCATATCATCTAGCCTTGGAATAGGGTGACGATACTTTACAATAATTTTATTTATGGCTCGGCAGTCCACACACATTCGCCACGTCCCATCCTTCTTTGGCACAAGTAACACCGGGACCGCGCACGGGCTCATGCTTTCCATGATGTATCCTTTATTGAGGAGGTACTCAACTTGTCGTTGGAGTTCTTTCGTATCCGTGGGGTTTCTCCTATAAGCCGGCTTGTTTGGTAATTACGGCCCCGAAACAAGGTCGATTTGGTGCTCAATTTCTCAAAGTGGAGGAAGTCCTTGCAGCAACTCCCTTGGAAATACATCATCAAATTCCTGAAAAACATTAGAAATAAAATACAGGATAGGAGAAATGGATAGGTTAGCATTCACAACATAAGCCAAAAGTAGCATTGGAGTAGTATCATCATACTCTTTGAAAACGTCGCCCTTGCGAGCCAACATTACCATCGGATCCTTACCCCTCAATTACGAAACTCCCTCTTCACCCTTACTCCTCCCACTCTCGGGTTCCTCCCCCCTACCTATGGGTTCTTTCTCTTTTTTTTGTTTCCTTGCAAACTCTTCATTTGTCGATGCACCTCACACACTTGTGATGGTGATAGTGGTCGGAGGTTGTACTACGAATCTTGAACTCAAAGGAATAATAGTTGGTTCAGCCATCATGCTTGGTCGACCTATCATATTTCCATGGCCAACCCAACAAAAGATTACAAGCTTGTATAGGAATGATGTCACAAAACACCTCGTCTTCATAATTTCCAACTTTGAACCGAATCACCACTTGACGAGTCACCTTCAACTCTCCACAATCATTCAACCATTGGAGCCTATACGGACGTGCATGTGGAGTAGTTGGCAATTTTAAGTGATCCACCATTGAGGCACTAGCTACATTAGCACAACTCCCGCTATCAATAATCAAGGAGAATACACTCCCCTTAATGAGGCACTTGGTGCGAAAGAGGTTTTCCTATTGGCTAGGATCATCCAACGCTTTTCTAATCATAACTCTCTGTACCACATCGTTAGGTACTTTATGTTTGCCTTCTTGAGGCCAAACCTCCTCTTCATCATCATCACTATGCCTCTCGGCCACCCTTACCTCTCCATCTTGCGAGACTTCTTTATTTTCAACCGTTTCAAGCCCCAATTTTCCCCCCAAGAAATACAATTTTCCTTCCCTTAATATCACATTTCTCCAATTAGGACACTCACTAGCCTTGTGTCCCCATCCATGGCATTTAAAGCATTGGAAACCCTTGACATTTGAAGAAATATTCGGTTTACCCTCAAACTGGGAAGGAGGTGGTTGAGCACCCTTGCTCATGGGTGGAGGGGTCTTGACTGGTTGTTGCTTGAATTTGTTCCACCCTGAAGATGATGGAACCACTTCTTTCCCCTTGGTCCAACCCGAGGACCCTTGGTGGGATTTGGTTTTATATGCCGACCTTTCCTTGTTCTCTCGTTCAATCTTTAAAGCCGTTTGAAAGATTCCTTCAATAGTTTCAAACTTATGAAGTGTCATGTTCATAGAGATTTCCTTATTTAGGCCGACCTTGAACCGGATGATGTCGTTGCTCACTTGCTCTCCTCTATGATCAAGTTTCAAGATGAGTTGTTGAAACTTATCATAGTAAGCTGCCATACTTTTGTTTCCTTGCTTCAAGTTGTACAACTTTGCAAGGAGTTTATGTTGATAGCTCTCGAGAAGGTACCTTTGCCTCATAATATACCTTAATCGAAACCAAGGAGGGGGTTGTCCCTCAATCAATACGTTGCCAAAATGTTTGACATACTCCCACCACGTGATAGCATATCCCTTAAAATGAGCAATGGCATAGCAGCTCTTCTTCTCCTCCGTGAGATCATTCACTTAAAAGACTCTCTCACATTCGGATTCCCATGTGAGAAACTCTTCGAGATCACTTTCTCCCTTAAAGATCGGAAGCCCCATTTTTATGGTGTTAAGGCGAACATCCATTTCTCGAACACCTTGGTCGCCCCTACCTTCAAGACCTCGGTTCTCCCTAGTTCTATCCTTCTGCCTCTCATCCCATCTTCTATCAAATAAGGATCATCATACATTCCATACCCTCCCCTTCGGTTCTCCCTCATAAATCCCTCTTCTTGCATTGGTGGGTTTTGGGCATTTGGAATTTGGTATAGCGAATTGGCATTTAGTGGTGGATGTCTTTGGATTGGATGATTTTAGTTTGGAGGAGTCAAATTTAAGGGTGGCATTTGGGTTCCAAATCCATCATGTGGGACTTGGGGATGTGGAGAATGGCTAGGTCCTTCAAGGCTTCGGCCTTGTGAATAATAGTTGGCTTGAGGTATGACATTTGGTGGGTACATTCTTTGGTGTGTGTCTTTGGGGATAATGGTTGGGGATGTGTTTTGGGGAGTTGAGGGTTGAGAACTCCATTGAATTTCTACCCTTTCCATTCGGCCACTAATAGAGGCCACTTCCACTCCTAACTTCTCAACCGTAGCATTCACTCTAGCCACATCCCGAGACAAGGACTCAAGACTAGCTAAAAGGGCATTCATAACATTATGATCCATGTTTTGTTCATTGGATGTTTCAGGTTCCATGTGTGGTGGTTCCATTTTCAAATGTACCTACAAAACGAGCAAACGTTAGCTGAAAATACTCTCACATACTCCTTTCACTCGGCCTACCCACTTGGCCCTTCAAATGTTGTAAGCCGGCTATCAATCCTTGAGTTCTTAGGAATGAGTCTATTCTTAAGTTAGAATGGATTTCAGTTTTGAAGACTCAAGGAAGTTTCGTATGCACTTGAACTAAGAACAACTACGAATTGTAAACGAGCAAAGCACCACAAAGAACGTTGACACAAAAGACGTACTCGAAAACTAGTTCACAACTTAGTAGGTTGTTACTTAGTTGTCAACTAGTATAGGAGACAAATAGAAAGAAACTAGTAGAGACAAGGAAAGAAACTTAGAAGGTCCTATGACTTGAGTTTGTTGTTGATGTGGCCCACAAGTTTTATTTTGGCCATTTGGTATTGTTGTTTTTGTTTAAGTTTGATGTTGTCCCACTTGAATGACTTAATCTTGATTGTTTGGTGAGGCTTTTTTTGATTTTTTGGAGTGAAAAAAAACAAGACTTGGAACTCTTTTTTCAAAGGTCAAGGTGTCAATAAGCTTTTCACCAACTTGCACCAAAATGGCAAAACACCTTTTTGGCTTTGGTTTGTCCCTTCCCCCTTTTGGATATTTTTTAAAAAGGTTTGACACCCTTTTGGTAAGTAAGCTTTTTGGGAGGCCCTTTGTCTATTTGCCTCTTTGGTGTTGTCTTGAAACTAATTCCAAGACAAACATAAGACCTAACCTCTCTCTTCCTCTTTTCAAATCAAACACCCCTTTTGTTAAACATTCACCTCAAGAACATTATGAAGAACAATAAGAACACTTATGAATAACAACAACATTCACACTGTCCAAGCCTTCAACAATACTAAACAAAGCTTCAAATCTTGGACCTTAGACTCAAGTGTGCTAGGGGGGAAACAACATAACACAAGAAACTACAAAGACAAGTTAAAATAACACCTAAATCTAGACACTTCTCGGCCAACACAAGTCACCAGATAACACTTTTTTTTGGCCTATTTTTTGCCTTTTTCAACTAGAAGAGCCCAAGATTGGTGGTGTAAGAACACGGCCAGCCTTTGCTATGAGACCAAATGATACCAAACGGTATCTAAAAGAGCACAAAATAGTCCACAAACTCACAAAAATAGTCCACACGTACAAGACATCAAATGGAAACAACAAACACACAAACTTGAAAGATAAGGAGATAGATAACTTGACACAAAGAGAATATAAAATGTAGCAACTAAAGAGTGTATCAAACTCTAAAACCTCTACAAATCACATTAACAAGAACCAAGTTCTTACGGGAACACAAGAGGAACTCGGTTCACTCAAGCACTCTCATTTCTAGCAATCTCACAACACAAGTAGAACCTTTCACTTGTGAAGCTTAAAATGTTTGGTGGTCTACTCTCTTCTTGAGAGAAAATATGGTGTTCAATGTTACAAAGTGATTTTAAAATGAGCTAACTAGGAGAACAAGACTAAAGAAACACCTTAAATAGTATTTACAAAAAGGATAGCAAAAGGACCACTTTGCCCTTAATAAAAGGGGAGTGGAGTGTTTGGGGCAGCCTTGGGAGTGTATTTTGGGCCCCTAATGTTAGCCCCTATATGTCAATACGTACACTCCCTTAGGCGAGTTTGCAACAAGCTCAACCACGTCCATTTTTATAAACACGCCTTGAAGCCTTTGTAGTTCCCGAGCTTGACTTCTAGTAAATGGTCTAGAGCCCGTGACACCCATATCAATTATGACACTACTTAATCCAGAGAAATGACCAACTACCAAAGCAATTAAAGAAAAATTTATTTCAGATGAATTATTGACCAGGTACTGTAAATTAATAGGGAATAAATACCCAGACTATCTATGTTCGAGATGTAACGGAGAAGATAACATTATTCCAGAAGTTCAACTAGAATAAAAGAAGACAAGGACGCCAGCCGAAAGATATACGATAAAAGATATAAAGCAACATGGACCAATGGAGAAATAATAAAAGCAAGGAGACAAAGCATTAAAGATATGAAACAGACATATGAAGAATGAGATAATTTCTCTTAACTTTATATACGTAAATTGTTATGTAACATTTATTAGCTTTTAAATAGCTTTGTTGACTTTTTGGGCAAAAAACCATTATTAGCTTTGTTGTAGAATACCTTTAAGACTTTCTTTTTGTAAAGTCTTTTCAACTTTTGTAAAGATGACAAATGTAAAGTAGGAACAGTGTAGAATAGTATATGCGTTTTCTTTTTTTTTAGGTTATAAATAGCAGAAGCAGTTACTAAGTTAAGGCAAGACTTTCTACATGGAAAGCAAGCCTTCTTGTACATAATAAAATTTTCTCTCATATAATCAATAAAGATATTTAGTTTTACACTAAGCTATGGATGAACAAAGCACAAATTTATCAAATCTACTAGAACATGTATTTTCATTTATAATTATGAATAGCTAAATTCATAAATTCCTGAAAATCATAAGTATAATAAAATAAGCTCATGTTAGTTACTTTATAGTAGAATTATTCGAAGAATAGCATGTTAAGAAGTTTCTTAGAAAAGTGGAAAAGGAGAAAAATTTCTAGAACTATGCCATCCTAAAGGTGAAACCGGTGAGGCAAAGAAGCCGTGATAGGGGAGTAACCAGAGTAGAGGCGCTGTTTAGGAAAAAAATATCCAGATTACCATACTAATAGTGGCCGAAGAACATGTTATTTAAGAATAATCTAGTATATAGTGATCTAAGATGATCATATTTTTTTATGTCTATGATTGAAGGGAATATTTTAAAAAATAGCATCATATGAAAAATGAATAATTGTTTACCTGATGTAATGATAGATTAATTTAAGATACTTGTTTTATATGTACTTAAGGATATAGGGATAGTAGATATAAAGAAAATTATATGGAAAATGTATTTAATATTGAAGATGAAGAATTAAAAAATTGGATAGAAGATGAATTAGAACAAATACACTTAAATGATGATAGCTACTATTCATACCTAGATAATTATTATTCAGAAAAATATTATACAGATTAAAAATGTTAGAATATATTAGAAGAGTTAGGGAAAAACAAAGTTGGCTACATGAAGAAATTAATTACAGGAATCAGCTTAAAAGAGAAAAAATACAATTAGAAGAAAAATTATTTAGAATAAAATTAACCTTAGAAAAAGGAGATACAAATGATAGTTTATATAATACTATACATGAACAACAAATTTTAATGGATCACATAGATAACATAGAATTACATATCAAATATAGTACGATTAGAATAAGTTATTACATAGATATTTGTAAAATTACAACTACTATAGGATAAAATGATAAACTACGAATACTTAGAATATTGAAGACAAGATATGGAGCAAATAAGATTAATAAAAACACTTATGAAAAAGAATCTACTTGACTACATAAAAATTAGAAATATGGAACGTATAATATACCTTAAAAATAATATAGAAGAATTAATAAGGTTAAACCAAATAACTAAGGAATGCTATGACATAGCATTTCAACAAACATAGCTATCCGCACAATCTACACCCCCTACAATTGGTATTCCAAATAAGCAATTGTCTTATTTTAATGCCTCAAATAATACCGGTATCCGCATAGTTGCTTGTCACTCCACTTATATGAAACCCTCATTCCCCATTACTCTAATTACACATAACTAATACATAAGTACTTTTAAAAAGAGTCTAAAAAAGTCTCAACCTGCCTCAAACGAAGTTCAAACGTTAATTAAAAAGCTTGTCTTTTCATAAATACTCTGAACGGTTAAATTTGCTCAAACACATAATCCTCATAGGAGTACGAATCTAATGACACCCATTTTATAAGTTTCTTCTATATAAATTCTAGACCGATCAATTTCTCTAAATCCCAAACTATGAAGCAATTCATGAAAATCAATTAATAAACTGTAAAACTCTCGAGTTTCATGGTAAACATCAACATATACCTCCTCTAAAATTAATTCAACATTGACATAACCGCTTAATGACTACCAATCACTGCTTCATCATTATTTAACCCCATCATTATCTAATTAAAGTAACAACAGAAACCAACAAATTTAAAACTTTAGGAACGCATTTGCTCCCCACTGCTTTATTATTATTATTATTATTATTATTATTATTATTAATAATAATAATAATAATCTAACCAATTCACTATGAAATTGTGCCAATCCACTAATTTTTCCTAATTTAAATATCATTTAAATAGTCCGTTTATGTAAAGTAATGGCCAATGGCCATGTCTAGTACAATCCTCTCAACCATAAATATACAATTAACAAGAAACATATTAACTCAACTGTACCTCACCTGAAATTGTAGAAAATCCTTTCAACGAGAATGGGGGAAAATACTGATAACTGTCGTGCCCCTCTTGCCTCCAACTTCTGATGTTATTATTATTATACAAATATGATTATTCATTCCTGTTTAAATTTATTTTTAGTATAAACAAAAGAAATCCCACCTTTAATGAACTTAATTACATAGAATTCCAGATTCAGTTTCTCTTTAAGATTTGGAAATATATATATACATGTCGATGCACCTTATACATTAGGGGAATGCATGAGGTAAATTATTTCACCTAAATCGACCAAAAAAAAACAAATCATTTCGCCTAAAATTAAGGAAATAAAACCAGATACCATTATTCTCTAACTTAATTAACAACAGTAATTAATGTACTGATTATGTGGAGGCTTACAAATAGTAACCGTAATTTAAATTGAAAAAAAAAATCCTAAAACATCACAACAATTGATTTTATTTGAATTGCGATTTGATAGAAATTGTGATTTCTCCATAATTGATTTGGCGATTTTTTTCAAGATCTGTTTTCTTTCAACTGCCAACATCAATATGAACATCGCTATTTTTTTTAGGCATTCCGGTATTTAGTAGTTTGATATTGTATATGAACAAAATAAAAGTGATGTGATTGTTCAGAAAGTATAACATTCTTGAGGTTGACCTCGACGATTGCTACAGAATTAAATATTGATGCAAGTAAAAAAAAAATAGAAGTAAAGTACATCGTGGAAGGTAATTCTTCACCAATTCTTATAAGGAGTGATAATGGAGTGAGGATGTATATGGGGTTGAAGAAAAGTTTTCTAGGATTTGTCAATTATCCTTTGTGCATTTTGACGTCTGACAAGTCAAATAAAGAGTTAGAGTTTGATCGTGAAACTGAACCTGTTATTTGAATTGAAGTAAATGAATCTGATGCTCTTGCATTAACATTAGTTGAAATGCAAAATCAGTATTCGTTATACATTCCAAAATTTAAAGTGAAAAACTTCATTACTGATTGCAAGAACACAAAAATAAAGGTTGATCAGCTTTACAAGGATAAAGCAACTTTGAATGTTGTAATGAAAAAATATGCATTAGCGAATGACTTCAATACCAAAGATGAACGATCTGACAAACAAAGGTATGAACCAACATTAGATTATACGTTAAAGTTTTGTTATAAGTTAATAGTTTTAAAATTTACAATATGTTAATACAACTTTCCCTATACTTTATTAGTTTATATAAGTTGTTACTAATATGTATCGTATTCCTTATTCGTAGAGTTCATATGTAAAGAAAAAACTTTTTATTTTATTTTGAAGAGTTCCTTATACAGTTGACAATCTGTCGTAACTGTAACAATTTATGTATTTTAACTGCTTATATATAGATAAGTTATGTATAAGGGAGCTTTAAATAGTTGAAAATCATATTAACTGTTTTGTTTGTCGTTTAAACATATGATATGTATCAGACTGTTCATTCATAAATATGTTATGTATAGCGAGACTACTATATTTAAACTACCAACTTTTCTTATGCATTCATTATATTTAAAAAAAGATAAACTATTGTATTGTAACTTTTCATACATAGAAACGTATGCATGTGGAAAATGGTAACATGATTAATTAGCATGTAAATCAAATATGAATTTTATATATATGTTTTTATACAATGTGTTTTGATTATATTTGCTACAGTTATGTCCTTCACCGTCATAACAAAAATTATAAATGGATCCTCAAGGTATCTTGTATGAATGAATCAGATATTTTGTGATTTAGTGATTTGATTTCAAACATACTTGTCAACTTAGTGATAGAATACTGAAAAACTTGATTTCTATAACCACTTTTGTGAGTGAATTTACAGCACCAAAGTTAGTTAATCACAAGAAAATGCACACACCAACGGACATAATTAAAGAAATAAAGATCATTTATGGAGTTGATATTAACTACATAAAGGCATGACGAACAAATGAGAGGAAGATAGTGATGCTTAGAGGTGGTCTAGCTGATGAATATAAAAAAATGTCGGAATATATTTATATGCTAAACAAAGTATATTATGAATCCCATATTAGGATGCATAAGGCAGCGGATAATGAGTTTAAATACTTGTTTATTGCTTTAAATCCCATGATAAGGGGTTTTCAGTTTTGCCGACCTGTGGTAGTTGCTGATGGTGCTTATTTAAGTTGTCCATAAAAAAGAACTTTTCTATCAGCAAGCACACTTGATGGAGCAAGTATTAGTTTTTCTTTTTTAACCCTTTTATATAGTGTTGTTTAAATTTTTTATTAATTTTTGCAGTTTGTAAGTATTTAATTAAAAATATATGTTATACATTCAAAATATATTTTGGGTTATGATGTATATTTTTTTAATTAGGTTGTATTCTGTCATTAACTTACGGGGTTGTAGATTCTGAGAATGACATTTCGTGGATTTGGTTTTTCCATTAGTTTAGGGATGCATTTGGTGAACGGGACAACAAGAGTGTTGTATCGGATCGGATCAAGAGTATCATAAAAAGTTTGAGCATTCTGTATCCTAATGTCCCGCATATAGCATGTATTTGACACTTATGGAAAAACATTTGCTCTCATTTTAGGAAAAGCAAAGACAGACTTAGTGACCTGTGTTATTCTATGGATTAAGCTTATAGAAAAGATGATTGTGATTACATTATGTCAAAGGTTGCTAAAATTAATCATAGGGATTAAGGACTACCTGAAAGAAGCTGGATATGAAAAACGATCTCGAAGTTACTCTCTTGAAAATAGAGGTAGGATGATGACCTCTAATATAGCATAATGTATTAATGGTTGCTTGGTAGAGGCACGAGAACTGCCTATTTTAGGATTTCTTGAAGAAGCAAGAATTTTATTTGCAGCATGAAATTGTAAAAATAGTGAAATTGCAACTTATACCAAGACAACATTAGGGAAAAAATTTGAAGACATTCTGACTCTTAATGGTGCAAAGGCTTCTCGGATGACGGTATATGTTTTAATATATATATGAAAGTAAATGATTTTTTTCATTAGTAAAATTTATTTTATCATATGTATTGAAGCATGTGTGTCTAACAGGTTAAGGCAACCGTAAGTTATCTTCCCTGTATATATGAATCTGGAAGAAGATACATTATCGATATTGAACATGACATGTGCAACTGTAATCGGTATCAAATTGATGAGATTCCTTTTCCTCACGTAATTATAGTATTGAAGAGTAAAAATGTAGATGATTATGGTCCTTACTGCTTGAATTTTTATAGGCCAAATACTATTGTTAAGACATGAATTTTCGATAATTCCAATGCCAAAAGTGAAGGTTTGGAATGCACCTCAACTTGTTGAAGATGAAAAAGTATTACCGCCAAGATACATAAGGCCTCCACAAAGGCCAAAAAAGGAAGGAATTTGAAATCAAGTGAATTACTTTTTTCAAGCTCAAACTGTTGTGGTAAATGCGGACGTGCAGGTCACAATGGATGTACCTGCAATTTTTTTTTTAAAGAAAACTTTGAAAATATAGTTTGTTTATCCATGTGATAACCCAATTATGTTGGCACATTCTTCCCAATTTCATCTGATAGAATCTTTGTTAAGTTTGAATAACCAACTTTCTTTATTCATGTAAAGAATCTGGAAAATTTATGAACTATATTTAATAATGTTAATTCAAGTTCAATTCTTAATATTAATTTGTGATCTTTAGTTCATGTTTTCATTGTTCCAAATGTGTTTTTTATGATGCATATATTTGGTGGTGTGTATCTATTTAATATATATTGCATAGTCTAAATTTAGTTAGATTGATAAGAGGTTGTAGTCCAGTGATGTATAAAATAATTGTTATATCAATGTATAATGGCATAAATAATGTATACTGTTATCATATTTAATGGTTAATAAATATCAAAATTGGCTAAAATTTGCAATCTGATAATATAATGTTAAAGTACAAAATTTAACAATGTTGTATAAGATCATTGTTATGACAATTTATAATCACATAGATAATGTATAATGATATAGTAGTTAATAATTAATAAATATTAAATTTAGCTAAAGTATGGAATATGATAATATATTGTTTAAGTACAAACTTTAATATGTTAGAAAATAATGTATTAGGGTTCATTATACATTTATGTTTACTTATGGACTTTTAATCTATCGTTCTAAATTTTGAGAAAAAAAATGTTGTATTAGTTACAATTTAATGTATAATAGTATATTATATATTATATATAAATATGGACTTTTAACTTTGTCATTGTATAGATAGGAAAAAAATAGCCGTGTAAGGTAGTAGTTGTAAACTATGTTAGTATGTAACATATTCATGTATAAGGTGTAAGTTTAACAATTGAATAAGAGTATGTGATTTTACAATAGTAATATAAATAGTGATGTATAAGATCATTGTTATGACAATGTATAATAACATAGATAATGTATAATGTTATTGTATTTAATGGTTAATAAATGTTAAATTTAGCTGAAGCATGGAATCTCATAATAAATTGTTTAAGTATATAGTTGAATTTATGTTAGAAAATAATGTATAAGGGTTCATTATACATTTATGTTTACTTATGGACTTTTAATGTATCATTTTAAAGTTTAAAAGAAAATGTTGTATTATATCTAATGTATAACTACTTATTGTACATTATATATATATATATATATATATATATATATGGACTTTTCACTTTGTCATTGTAAAGATAGGTAAAAATGGTCGTGTAAAGTTGATGACGTTCAAGCAACACCTCCTATCAGATAATGATATGGTCGCTGTCAAAATATAGTAACCCAACGAAGGTTGGGTCAAATTTCAAGGGAATATGTGGATTCGTAGATATCAGATGTTGTAATCTATGGGCAAGAACTGGAAAAGTAAATAGGGGAATTTGAATGAAACTATGGAACAAAGAGAAAATATCAACTGCGGTTGTGATCAATATTGGTGAACACTAGGATTGTGTTCCACCTGGCTTCTCAACTCCGTAGGCTTATCGTGTTTTATTGAACCGATCTGACACCTTGCATGCAGAATCGATAAGTTATGTACCATTTGCAGTCTTCTAGATAAGTAGACATATTTCATCCTTTACCTTTTGAGTCTTAGGATGTTTCCTTACTAACCCTGATCTTGATCCTAGTTAACTATTGCCTTTTGAGTCTCTAGTTATTAGATGAAATCTAACCATCTTACATAGATAGTACCTAGTAACATGGATCGATATCTAAACTCCAAATCACTATTGTAATTATTTTTTCCTAGTTACTACTCCTCTTTTGAAGTAGCAATAATCTAGGCAGGATGTTAATGTTGGCCACTGCCAAGAAATCTATTATAGTGAAGATAATGCAATGCATGCCATGGGTACCAGTTTAATTCAACAATCACACTTTTCCTACTTTATCAATCCGCTAGGGTTTCCACAACCCTAGCTATGGGTTTTAGCCTCTCATACTTGTGAAAAATCTAGGGTTTTAGCTGCTCATACTTGTGAAAAAATTAATATCATTCATAGTTGAAAGCATAGATATAACTACAATGATAAGAGTTGTAAAAACCCACAATTGTTACTGAATTAATCAACTAAAGTCAATACACGTAAATCCTAAGATCAAAATCGAATCTTAGCATCAAAATATGTTTTTGAATATAAAAAGTGTGTAGCTCCTACTAAATAATGCATAAAGGGTATTTATAGTACATGAGGAAACCCTAAAATCAAAGCCCGGGCAAAATAGAAGAAAACAGGGTCAGTGGCCACATGTGGTCTGTACCCGCGGTCTGGCACTAAGCGCAGGTAGTACTTGGGGTCCTAAGATTGGGTGTAGATACAAACCATAGGTACCGAGAGAAAAAATACTGCAAGTTCAGCTCTTGAGATTTTGGACTTTTGATACTTGCCTTGCCTACATATGGTCCGTAGGTCCTACATGCTGCCACATGATGACTTGATAAGTGTCGGGAGTCATGTTTTCAGCTCTTCTTAGATTCTCGAACATGCTTTGGTCATGAACAAGCTAGAAATAATCTCGAATATCCATAATTGCTAAAAAAAATGGCCAAAACACCTTTTTCACAAACTTATCATCTAAATCATGATTTCCCGCAAAACATACCCAAAAGGCATCATATCTAACAAAATAACTTGAGAAACTTGCATCGTTTCTCATTTTAAGCGTCGAATGTGCTATATTTATATAGCACATCAACACACTCAACTTTGAATGTTTGCATGTCCTTAGGAAACAATACGTAACACTAATAAAAATGACGCTTAACTAGGAGAATCTAAGCTATTCAAGGCAGTCAGTCAACATGTAAAGCTCAAAATACAACATCCCCCTCCAATCTTATTTTTCAAAACCAACTATGTATGAACATGAAGAATAATAATGTGACACAATGGGATCAAGGTACGACAATTACATTAGCAACGGACAACCGTTCATATATACAAGTTATACAATCTGAAATCATTAAATAGCTAGAAATATGACTCAAGTGATCTCGTAACAAGAATGTACCACTCACTCGTATGAAATCATGCATGTCAATGCAAGGATGGTCAAAAGACAATCACACTCAGAGGAGAAGTTCCAATCAATGCATATCAAATACCAGGATTTCCCTTATTTTCTTTATCTTATCATTCAGATAGTCAAGTTAGGGTCACTATAGGACTTTTCTAGGATTGTAATGTAGGCTTGGGGGGTTGGTATGATACAATGGACATATCAAGTGACTAAGCCTCCTTGGCACTACACTAACACTGGGGTAGCACTTACTAGCCAATCTGCTTTTTATTCCACCCTTATTTCTCTTTTTTTATTCTTTTATCGTCATTCAGGTTGGGTGTGGTCTTTTATTCTTTTTTTTATCTTTTTAACAATTTTTTCTTTTTTTTTCTACCATACCCAGCCCTACTAACTTTTTCTCTTATTTTACTCTTCCTCATACCCATTTTGCACTATGCATTCCTATGATAGCCACCCTCAACTTAAGCATTTTATCTGAGTTGAGGTACACAATATCCAAAGAGGAACAGGGCCAAGATAGGTTCATTTTACTATAAATAAGAAGGTGAATGTGAAATAAGAAAAATAGGCTACAAGGCTCAAAATCAGGATCAAGGAATATAATTTGCATATAAAAGGTCATTTAGGCTAAAAGTGGAATAAAATAAAAAACAGACTATGATCCTTTCCTAACCGTCTATCCTTCAACCTAGGGAAGACTAACCAGGCAAGTTCTAAATTCTATAAACAAAGGGAACTAGGTAGTATCTCACACGCACATAGTACAAAAGTCAATATTATCAACTACTACCTATACAGTCATTCAATTGTTAGAAAATTATTATAATGTCCCTAATCATAATGTTGTAACAAGATCTACAATGTCCATACCTATATACATTCACACAGTTCTAAAACACAAAATTTTGGAGGGATATTAAAAATTAATCAAAACATGACTACTGCGCTAAATATTTAAGAATATCCTAATTACACAAAAACAACACAAATGAAACAAGATATGCCTAAACATATTGGCTACTAGGAAAAAGACTCTGGGAAAAAGAGGCACGACAACAAAAATCCCAAGAGGACATTAAGTCTTACAAGCAGCCCCACCCCTAACTTAGAATCATGCATTGTCCCTACTACCTCAAACCCCTATAAAATAGGAGAGTTGGGAACATACCTATGGCACTATAGGTGCAAAAATCTGAGATCAATAACATAATACGAATACAAATAACAAAATACCTTGGGTTGCCTCCCAAAAAGTACCTGATTTACTGTCACAACATGACTCAGTTCCCTTGGCTACTCAGACTTCATCCAGGTCCATTTCAACATAAAATCTGACTTTTTCCAGGTTCCCATGTAGTATTTCACTCACTTTCAGTTCACTTTAACCGAGACATCACCATCACCCTTTATCTTAATAGCACTATATAGGAACACCTTAACCTCAGTGAATGGCCAGTCCATCTTGATTTCAACTTGCCAGGAAACAAGTATAGTCTTGAATTGTACAATAATACCAAATCACTGGGTTTGAATATTCACATCTTAATTTTATTTTCATGGTACAACTTTATTATTTCTTTGTATATGGCCGAGCTTTTATAAGCATGGAGTCAGAATTCATCCAAATTATTTACTGTACTTAACCTCAAGTTTTCTGCATCACATCACTCAAAATTTAGCCTTTTCAATGCCATAGTGCCTTAAGCTCAAGTTCAACCGGTAAGTGGAAAGCTTTGCCATATAGAAGCTGACATGGAGAGACACCTATAGGGGTCTAATAAGCTATCTGGTAGGCCCATATTTCTTCATGTAACTTTCTAGACCAGTCAGTCCTATTGGCAGTCACAGTTTTTGCCAATATAGACTTTATCTCTCTATTGGAGACTTCCACTTACCCACTCGTCTAAGGATAGTAAGGTGTTTCCACCTTATGTCGCACATCATATCTATCAAGTAGTGCTTTGAACAAACGACTGATAATTTCACGTGGAGTATCAAATCAAGAGAAGATGTTCCTCTTTAAAAAGGCAGTGACGCTCCTACCTCTATTGTCTTGAAGTGCAACTACCTCCACCCACTTTGATACATAGTCAACCGCTATCAAAATATACCTCATACCATAGGATCTCACAAATGGGCCAAAATAATTAATCCCCCACATATCAAACAACTCCAACTCGAGAATAGGAATCTTAGAGAGTTATTGGTACCATGAAATGTTGCCTTAATGCTGACATTGGTCACAGGATTTTGCAAAATCATGATATCCTTGTAAAGAGAAGGCCAATAGAATCCACACTGTAGATGAAACATCCTAGGTTTTGACCCTTAGAAAATTTCCTAAAAATTTATTATTTGGACCTAATACGACTTATGGGTATGAGCCGTATGCTGGGGTACGAGTGGTATGGTCTTGTCGTATACTGACCAGTGTTAGTTAGCGGGATGGGTTTGGTCACTAAAATGGGTATGACTTAGAGGTGTGAGTCATAAGGTATTGGTTTGAGTTGTATCAGGGACTCATATGGTGGGAAGTATTTGATCCTTCTGGTATTTCATTCTGCTAGGGATACAGGTAATGGGTATGGATCGTATATTATGGTTAGGACTTGGTTGGATGAGCCGTATACTGGACAATGTTTAATCCAAGGGTTGAGGCTTGGATACAAGTGGTGGATACCAATCCTATAGGAGGGTACAACTCGTATGGATCAGTGGTATCCCTGTGGTAGGTTTTTAAGAAATTTAAGTGAGGTTATTCTAGATATTTCTTTACTTACCCTAATTAGGACACACGGCTTCTAATACACTTAGGAGGTTATTTACCTTATTATTTTATTCATTAACACTTAGAAACTATTCCAAAATATCTCATAATTCTCTCAAGAGGTTTTGGGGCAAAAATTCTAGGGTTTTATCTTGCGGATCACTTTGGGCTTGCTTTGGTGATTTTTCCATCAATTCTTCAGTATAATGTATAATTCTCTTCCCTCATTGTAAATTTAACTAAAAGCATGGTTTATATGATTAATTTCATGGTTTTACTATTTCATAATTATGGTTTTTCAACTATTATTGGGGGTTTTAATATTGAATGCTTTGTTATGATTTCCTATGATTTTAATTATGCTTTTATGTGTATTAATGGTGGTTTGAAGAATTGGATTGTATGGTAATGGTTTAATGGTTTGTGGAATTGGTTTTGGTTATATTATGCTCAAGATATGTTAATTACATTGACTTCATTTAAAAGGAACTCTTGTATGTTTTAAACTGGACAAGGGATTTATGCATGGTTTAAATATTTTGAAAAGGCTAAAGTCTAAATGGTTATGCTTGTGGAGAACATGGAAGTCTCCCAAGTGGATTTAATATGGTAATTTGAGGGGCACCTAAGGTCCCCTTAACCTAAATGGTTTGGCTATAGATATTCCTTGCAAGTAAATGGTGGTATGACGATACCACCAATATTGGCCTCAGTTAATAAATGGTAAATGGATTGTTAGGACATATTTTTAATTGGGCAATAATAGCGAGGTGTGTAGCTAATCCATGGAAAATGGCGATCTCGGGGGAAACAAAACTCGAAACTCATATTTGCTGATATGACGGGTCTTCAATGACCACTTATGAGTGTCACATTTTATATTACCGGGATATCCTAGTCATCCCATAAGATATTGCCCGATCATATGGCTACACACACTGGGAACCTTTCATCAAGGGGAGCTAAACCCATATAGCCCATGGTTGGTTAGGACGACAAAGCTACACAACCCAGGTAAAGTTTTAAGTACATGTTAAACCTGGTCCCTTTTTACTGACACTTATATATGTATGGTTATATGCATTATGGATGGTTTTACTTGGTTTTGTAACTGCATTATTTTATCCTTACCCTGAGTTTCATACTAGCAATCATTTGCTAACCCCATCTACTGGTGACTGTATACCCATGCTATGCAGAAATTAACCATTCTACTCCTCCTATTTAGAATGCGGATTCAGTATTAGTATTTATACTGAAGTGGTGAGCTTCCATCCTTTTGAAAGGCATCATTTCATATTGTGAATTTTCTTTAGACATTTTTCTCTTATTTTGGATATTGGTTTTGGCCATGGTTAGGGGCATGTCACAAGAAGATTTGCTTACTCTGTTGGATAAAGGCTTTATGGTATTTCTGGGTGGTTGTATAGGCAGGATCGTTAGAGGTGTAAGCCTTAGCATTATTATTAATATTGAGGATGGAATCATCGAACATGATTTATCACTATTCCATCATGTTACATTTTAGGATTGATTTTCATATTATGTTTTAGTATTCCCTTTGGTTTATGGCCTATGGTTTAGTTTGGTATAGTTCATCGGTTGGTGAGGTACGGTTGGAGTCGATTGGTTCGGTCACGGTTGTGACACTATCCCAGAGTCTTAATAAGAATAATAATGCTATCTTGTTATATGTTTGAAATTTAGCCCATCTAAGGCTGGATATAGGCGGTTGGGTTGGGTAATAGGGGGCGTCCCCGGTCCTGATTGGACTTGGGATGCCTATTGTGACAAGGCCTAAGGTCGAGTCACGTCAAGTTGGTATCAGAGCCTAGGTTTATGGTCAACTAGAAAGTTCATAAAGTTATGTCAAGTAAAGTCTCTTTTAGGGGTGTGAAGTATGCCACACTCATAATAGAGAGGATGCAAGACATTTAGGAATGTTTCATTTTCTTTATTCAATCTTCAAGCTTGAGTTCTCAATCCTGGAATCTCCTTTAATCCTTGTTTGTTCATCTTTCAGATCATGCCTCCTAGATCTGTCCCATCTGGGGATAATGCTGAAGGGGTACATCCTACGTGTGGAGTACATCTTTGATCTTATGGTTCTATTCTTGATGATGTTGGAGTTCTTCCTATTCCAGCTTATTCTTCTCAGGTTCCTTAGGGCAATATGACGAGTGCAGAATTTCATCAGTCTATTCATATCATTGCCTAATTGGTTACTGCTCAGTTAAGTGAGGTGCAACTAGTGCTTTATTTACTAAAGATAGTTCCTCTAACTTTAACTAGAGTAAAGGTAGAGAAGGATCCACAGGGCTTCTTGTATAAGATGGAAAAAATCTTTTGGATGCTGCAGGCTACTAATATAGAGGGGGTTAACTATGTAGCTTATCAGCTCAAAGATGTTGCTTATCAATGGTATGAGGAGTGGGATAGGGATAGAGGTGATATGGAAGAGGAAGGGTTGTGGGAGGATTTTTCTAATGAATTCATAGATTATTTATTTCCTCATGAGTTAAGGAAAACAAAGATAGAGGAGTTTGTGAACCGCAGGCATTGAAGGATATCTGTAAAGGAATATACTTTGAAGTTTCATCATCTATCAAGGTATGCTCCTAATTTGGTGGCTAATATAAGGTTAATAATGAGGAAGTTTGCTTCGAAACTGAATAGAGATTTGATTCTGGAGAGAAAGACTGCCTTGCTGATTAAAGATATGGACATCTTGAGGTTGACTATTCATATACAGCAGGTTGAGAATGAGGCAGAGTTTGGGGATAGACAGGGAAAGTAAAGCACGTTTTTTAATCAGGGAGGTACGCAGTCTCATGGAGGTAGAGATAGTGGCAAGTGTAAGAAAAAGAAGTGGGGGAGTTTAGGCTCCTTTTCTGATAGTGCTTCTTATCAGTTGGGGGATAGGCCTCATCAAGGTGGTGATAATTCTCGGGCATAGGTTACCCAATCTCAGGTAAGCAGAGATCATTTAGTTTTTTTATATCCTCCTTGTTGATTCTGTGGTCATCCTCATTTTCAAGGAAGGAAGGTATAAGTGCTTCAAGTATGGCCAGGTAGGCCATCAGCTCAGGGATTATCCAGTCAATTAAGTTGCTACGGAGGAGGATAAGATTCCTGTGGCTTCATCTTCTGCTTCTACACCTGGTGGTATAGCATCTTCTTTTGTTACTGCTCCTGATTTTAGTGTTAGTTAGAATAGGTTGTATGCGTTGGCATCCCGATAGGAATCCAAGGCATCACCTGATGTCGTTACTAGTATGTTATAGCTTTTCTCTCGTGATGTATATTATTTGCTTGATTCGAGGTGTACTTTTTCTTATGTAATTCTATATGTGGCCGTGTCTTTTGGTTTTGATCCAAAAGTTATCTCGAATCCTTTTTCTATTTCTACCCAGTAGGTGACACGGTTATTGCTAAGAGAGTCTATAGGGAGTATGGTAGCTGTTAGTGGTAAGCAGACCTTGGTGGATCTGTTTGAGTTGGATATGGTAGATTTTGATGTAATCTTAGGTATAGATTGGTTGCATTCTTATTATGCATCTGTGGATTGTCAGACCCGCAGGGTTATCCTTAAGTTCCCTGTTGAATCGATTATAGAATAGGAAGGTAGTTCCTTAGCTCCTAGGACAAGGTTTATTTCTTATCTTAGAGCTCAGAGGTTAATCTCTATGGGTTGTCTTTGTCACTTGATCTGAGTTGAAGATTCTAACTTAGAAGGTCTTTCTTTGTCTTCGGTCCCTATGGTTAATGAGTTTCCAGAGGTCTTTTTGGATGATCTTCCTAGTGTTCCTCTGGATAGGGAAATATAGTTTGGTATTGATTTGATTTTGGATAGTCATCTAATTTTTATTCCTATGTATATAATGGCTCCAGCTGAGCTGAGGGAACTCAAGAAGTAGCTCAAGGATCTTAATAAGGGGTTTATTCATCCTAGGATTTCTCCCTAGGGTGCACCAGTGTTGTTCGTGTGCAAGAAGGATGGTTCCCTTCGGATGTGCAATGACTATAGGAAGTTAAACAAGGTCACTGTCAAGAACAAATATCCTTTTCCCTGGATAGATAATTTATTTGACCAGTTATAGGGTACCAAGTTTTTCTCTAAAATAGATCTTTGATCTGGGTACCATCAACTTATGATTAGGGAGGTAGATATCCCTAAGATATCTTTTCGTACTTGGTATGGAAATTTTGAGTTCTTGGTGATGTCTTTTGGGTTGACTAATGCTCCGGCAACATTTATGGACTTGATGAACAGGGTGTTTTGGAAGTATTTGGTTCTCTTCATCATTGTGTTTATTGATGATATTCTAGTTAATTCAAAGAGTGAGGTGGATTATGCTAATCACCTCCCTGTGGTGTTGCAGAACTTAATGAAATAATAATTGTTTGCTAAGTTCTCTAAGTGTGAGTTTTGGTTGAATGTTGTGACTTTCTTTGGTCATGTTATTTCTAGTGAAGAGAACATGGTGTATCTGAAGAAGGTTGTTATGGTGAAGAGGTGGCCTAGGCCCATGAATCCATCTGATATTCGGAGCTTCTTGGGTTTGGCCGGGTATTGTAGCTGCTCCTTTGACTAAGTTCACTCAGAAGAAGGTTAAGTTTTCTTGGTCGGATGCTTATAAAGGAATTTTTGAGAAGTTGAAGGATAAGTTGACTTCGACTCCAATCCTAACCTTGTCAAAAGGTAATGATTGGTTTGTGGTTTATTGTGAAATATCTCGGGTAGTGCTTGGTTATGTTTTGATGCAGCATGGGAAGGTAATTGTCTATGCATCCAGGCAGTTAAAGGTACATGAGAGGAATTATCCTACTCATTATTTGAAGTTGTTAGCAGTTGTGTTTTCTTTGAAAATATGGCAGCATTATTGGTATAGTGTTCACGTAGATATCATTTCTGATCATAAAAGTTTCCAGATATTTTCACTCAGAAAGAGCTTAATCTCTAGTAAAAGAGGTGGCTTGAGCTTCTCAGGAATTGTGATATGAGGCTTCACTACTATCCAAGTAAGGATAATGTTGTTGCTGATGCTCTTAGCAGTTTATCCATAGAGAGTTTGGCTCACGTAGAGAAGGGCAGGTGGGAATTAGTTAAGGATATTCACCGCTTGGGTAATATTGGAGTTCATCTCATGGACTCTAAGAATGGTGGGGTGATGGTGCAAGAAGTGGTTCGATCGTCTCTCGGTGCAGAGATTAAGGAGAAGCAAGTTTTAGATCCTATATGTATGAAAATCAAGAGTGACGTAGGTGGGTAAAAGAAAGTGGTATTTGAGATCAGTGGTAGTGGTACTTTACGATACCAAGGGAGGTTATATGTTCCTGATGTTGATGGGCTGCGGCAAAGGGTTTTGGAAGAGGCGCATGAGTTGCACTATGTTGTTCATCCTAGCTTAACTAAGATGTATCATGATCTCAAGTAGATCTACTGGTGGAATGACATGAATAGGGGTGTGGTTGATTACGTTGCCAAGTGCATGGTGTGTCAACAGGTTAAGGTTGAGCACATGAAGCCAAGAGGGTTGTATTAAGAAATTGATTTGCCCGAATGGAAGCGGAAAGTGATCAATATGGACTTTGTTACCGGTCTTCCTCGGTCTCAAAATTAGTATGATTCGATTTTGGTCATCGTGGATAGGATGACCAAGTCTGCGTATTTCTTTCCAATGTAGACTACCTTTTTGGCTGAGGATTTTGTGCGGTTGTATATTCTGGATATTGTTATGTTTTATGGGGGGTTTTTCATTTATTTTTGATAATGGTACGTAGTTTATATCCCATTTTTTGTGGTCTTTCCAAAAAAGGTTGGGGACTAAGGTTAGTCTGAGTACTGTTTTTTATCCACAGTCGGATGGGCAAGGGAAGAGAACTATTCAGACATTGAAAGATATGCTTCAGGCCTGTGTGATTGACTATGGTGGAAATTGGGTTGAGCATCTACCTTTAGTGGAGTTTGCTTATAATAATAGCTATCATTTGAGTATTGGTATGGCTCCTTTTGAGGTGTTGTATAGTAGGAGGTGTAAATCATCTATTGGGTGGTTTGAGCTTAGTGAAGCAGACATGTTTGGTCCTGACTTGGTCTATCAATCTTTAGAGAAGGTGAAGGTGATTTAGGATAGTCTTAAAGCTGCCCAAAGTCTCCAAAAGCCCTATATGGATGTTAGGCATAGAGACTTGGAGTTTGAGGTCGGGATAGGGTGTTCCTCAAGGTATCTCCAATGAAGGAAGTGGTGCGATTTGGCAAAAAGGTGAAACTCAGTCCTCAATTTATTAGTCCTTATATAATTTTGTGGAGAGTTGACAATGTTTCTTATGAGTTGGAGTTGTCATCTAGCTTAAGTTTGGTTTATTCGGTCTTCTATGTTTCTATGTTGAGAAAGTGTCTTGGTGATCCTTTTTTTATTGTTCCATTGGAAGGATTGGGTATTTTTAATTTTCTATCTTATGAAGAGGTCCCAGTAGAGATATTAGATAGGCAAGATCATTGGTTGTGGACCAAGGATGTGGCTTAGGTTAAGGCTCTATGGCGGAACAATAAGATGGAAGAAGCTACCTGAGAAGAAAATGAGGACATGAAGTCCAAGTATCCATATTTGTTTTCTGCTCCTAGGATTCATGCAGAAGGTATGTGTTCTTGAACACATCTTTATTTTCTGAGTTTGTCAAAGAAAAGATTAACATCTCTACCTCTTTGTTTTCATACTTTGTTTAAGAGATGTTTGATAATGCAAATAACTCTGTGTATGGTTACCCTACCTAGTCCGTTATTCGAAGACGAATGTTCCTAGTGGGGGAGACTGAAACATCCTGGGTTCTGACCCTTAGAAAATTTCCTGGAAATCCATTCTCCAGACCCAATATGATTTATGGGTACGAGCTGTAGACTAGGGTACGAGTTTTATGGTCCTATCGTATGAGGACTATTATTAGTTGGTGGGATAGTCTTGGTCACTATAATAGGTACGAATTAGAGGCATGAGTCATAAGGGATTTGTACGAGTCGTATTAGGGACTCATATGGTGGGCAATGTTTGATCCTCTAGGTATTTCATTCTACCAGGGATATAGGTAATGGTTATAGATCGTATACTGTGGTTACGACTTGGTTGGATGAGTCGTATAATGGATAGTGTTTGATCTAAGGTTTGAGTCTTGGATATGAGTGGTGGATACCAATCTTATAGGACTGTATGACTCGTATGGGTCAGTCGTATCCCTGTGATGGGTTTTTAAGAAATTTAAGTGAGGGTATTCTGGACATTTTCCTACTTACCCTAAATAGGACCCACGACGTCTAATACACTTAGGAGGTTATTTACCTTATTATTCTATTCATTAACACGTAGAAACTATTCCAAAATATCTCATAATTCTCTCAAGAGCTTTTGGGCAAGAAGGCTAGGGTTTCATCTTGTAAATTTCCTTGGGGCTTGCTTTGGTGATCTCTTTCCATCAATTCTTTGGTATAAGGCATGATTCTCTTCTCCCATTGTAATTTTAACTAAAGTCATGGTTTATGTGATTGATTTCATGGTTTTACTATTTCATGATTATGGTTTTTCAACTATTATTGGAGGTTTTTATATTGAATGCTTGGTTATGGTTTCCTATGGTTTTAATTATACTTTTGTTTGCATTAATGGTGGTTTAGACTATTGGATTACATGGTAATGATTTAATGGTTTGTGGAATTGGTTTTGGTTATATTATGCCCCAAGGTATTTGATAAAATGATTATCAAGATATGTTCATTGGATTGACTTCTTTTAAAAGGAACTCTTGCATGTTTTAAACTAGACAAAGGATTTATGCATGGTTTAAATGGTTTGGAAAAGCTAAAGGCTAGATAGTTATTCTTGTGGAGAACATGGAAGTCTCCCAAGTGGATTTAATATAGTAATTGGAAGGACACCTAAGGTCCCTTTAACCTAAATGATTTGGCTATGGATATTACTTGCAAGTAAGGGGTGGTATGACGATACCGCCAATATTGGCCTCGGTTAATAAATGGTAAATAAATTGTTTGGACATGGTTTTAATTGGACATTAATGGTGAGATGTGTAGCTAAGCCGTGAAAGGTGACGGTCCTGGGGGACCAAAACCTGAAACTCATATTTGTCGATATGAGGGGTTTTCAGTGACCACGTGCTAGTGTCACATTTTATATTAAAGGAATAGACTAGTCATCACATGAAATATTGCTCGATCGTGCGGCTACACCCACTGGGACCCTTTCAGTAGGGGGAGCTGAACCCATATGGCCCGTGGGTGGTTAGGACAGCAAAGCTACACAACCCAGGTAAAGGTTTTAAGTGCATGCTATACCCAGTCCCTTTTCCTATCACTTATAAATGTATGGATGTATGCATTATGGTTAGTTTTACTTGGTTTTAAAACCGACATTATTTTATCCTTATCCCAAGTTTCATGCTAGCAGTCATTTTCTAACCCCATCTACTGGTGGTTGTATACCCATATTATGCAGGAACCGGCCATTCTACTCTTCTTGTTTAGCACGTAGATTCGGTATCAGCATTTGGACTGAAGTGGTGAGCTTCCATCCTTTCGGAAGGCATAAATTCATGTTGTGGATTTTCTTTAGACACTTTTATTTTATTTTGGATATTGGTTTTGGCCATGGTTGGGGGCATGTTCCAACCAGATTTATTTACTTTTTTGGATAGAGGCTTTGTGGTACTTCTGAGGGTTGGTATGGGCAGGCTCGGTAGAGGTTTTAGCCTTAGAATTATTATTAATATTGAGGCTGGGATCATTGGACATGATTTCTTACCATCCATCATATTACATTTTGGGATTGATTTTCATATTTTTTTGGTATTCCCTTTGGTTATGGCCTATGGTTTGGTCTGGTATGCTTTGTCTGTTAGTGAGATACGGTTGGACTCGGTTAGGTCGATCACAATTGTGACCCTATCCCAGAGTCTTGATTAGAATAATAATGCTATCTTGTTATATGTTTGAAATTCAACCCATGTAAGGCTGGATAAAGGCACTTGGGTTGGGTAATAGGGGTAGTCCCCGGTCCTGGTTGGACTTGGGATGCCCATTACAACAAGGCCCAGGGTCGGATCTTTTCAGTAGAATTTTGTGGGTTTTCCATATGCCGCTATGGTAACCCACAACTGGTGAAGAATGACAAGCTTCCAGAATGCTCATCATCTCCACCTCTAGAATGCATCTCCGAATCACACCATTAGCACAGACTCTAAACAAATACGGCTCATCCTAGAAGAACTTCCTTATCTTATGTATAAATCTCTATTGCTGCTGGAAGGATAGATTATCTAGGATGATATCGCTTGCCAAAAAATTGGCAAAATCAGCAAACTCGGGAATCAAATCATGAGATGTTTCCAATACTCTCTCATTAGTAAAAGCATCATCTATCTCAAGATTATCCCGTAATTTCTGTATAGTCTTCTCCTCAAGTCTAGATAAGTGGTCTGCAACTTGATTTTCCTTTCCTTCTCGGTCTTTGACTTTAAAATCAAATTCTTTTAGCAAGAGAACCCAATGAATCAGTCTGGGTTTGGCAACTTTCTTCGACATCAAGTACCTCAAGACTGCATGGTCAGTGTGTACTATAACCTTAGTCCTAATCAAATAAGACTGAAATTTCTCAAAATCAAAAACCACCATAAGTAGCTCCTTCTCTGTAACTGTGTAATTTTTTTGTGCGGAGTTTAAAGCTTTGCTGGCATAGTAGATATGATGCAGTATCTTTTCTCTTCTTTGTCCTAGAACAACTCCCAAGGCCACTCCACCCACATCACACATTACTTCAAAAGGTCCAGACCAATCAGGAGACACAATGAGGGATGCTGAAATCAACTACTCCTTTAGGCATTTGAAAGCCTTGAGACAATCATCATCGAACAAAAATTTTACCTCCTTCGCCAAAAGCATGCATAGAGGACTTGTAATTTTAGAGAAGTCCTTGATAAACCTTCTATAAAAGCCTGCATGACCCAAAAAAAACTCTATATGCCTTTAACTGACACTGGAAGTGGTAGATTGTCAATCACCTCATTCTTCGCTTTGTCAACCTCAATACCATGTATGGAGATTTTTTTCCTAGCACGAAACCTTCTTTCACCATAAAGTGGCATTTTTTCCAATTTAGTACCAATTTGCACTCTTCACATATCTGCAATGCACTGGCCAAATGGGCTAAGCAATCATCCAACAAGTCCCCAACCACTGAAAAGTCATCCATGAATACTTCTATAGTGTCTTCCACCATGTCAGAGAATATGGACATCAGACATCTCTAAAAAGTAGTCGATGCATTACACAACCCGAATGGCATTCGCTTAAATGCAAAGGTCCCATAGGGGCAAGTAAAAATAGTCTTTTCTTGGTCTTCGAGGCAATCATGATTTGATTATAATATGAATACCCTTTAAGAAAATAGTATCACCCCTTCCTGCTAATCTATCAAACATCCGATGTATGAACGGCATAAGGAAGTGGTCTTTTTGTGTTTATTTGTTCATCTTTATGTAGTCCATGCATACTCTCCACCCAGTCACTGGCCTTATTCGTACTAATTTATTCTTCTCATTTAGAACCACTGTAATTCCTTCTTTCTTTGGTACGCATAGAACCGGGGTCACCCACTTTCTGTCCACAATGGGAAAACCCACCCAAGCATCTAACAACTTGATTATCTCATTTATCACTACCTTTTGCATAGAAGGATTCAGTCGTCTCTGATGCTCAATACTTGGAATGTTTTCCAGCTTAAGCTATATCTTGTGTGTGCATATGCCAAGTGGAATCCATATAACATCTACAAGGGTCTACCCAATAGCTCTCTTGAACTTTCATAACACTGATATCAAAGCTTTCACTGCGCTTCTACCAGATCTTCTACAATAATTATCCGTAAGGTCTTATTGGCCCTCAAGAACTTCCTGGTAGAGATTTGCCCATGCTGATAAAGTAACAGAGATTTGCCTATACTGCTGCTCCAACTGCTTGATAACAGTTGCATGTAACTCAAACTTCTGGGGAAATCCTGAAACATCGACCTTGATTTCTTTCAGGATAGTTTCTTCAATCTCTTGACCCTTCATCAGCTTAGCCAACATCTCTTCTATTCTCGATTCCGCATCTCATCTTCTAGGTAGAATGCATTTATCTCTATCATTATAGTTTCGACCTTTATTCCCTTGTCCTTGGTCTCAGAAACCCACCAATTTATGATCCACATACTATGCCTCCTCCTCTAACTTAGACTCATTCACCTTAGAATATCCATCCTGTACCCCTACTGCATTAACCTTTGTAGAATTTACCATTGCAAATTGTTTGGCCAACTCACCAATGTCTTTCCTCAACAGTGAAATTTCCTTAGCTACAACATTCTCACCTACTCTCTGATCACCAGAAGTTCCAACATCATAAATATCAGAACCTCTATCAACCTCTCAAATTTTTCACCCTTGATTAGTTAATGAGATCTGATCCATAATACTCGAAGCCATATCCCATCGTAATCTCATGAAGGCTCCTCCAAAGATAATGTCTCCCATTGCTCTGGAACTAATAGTCAGGGCTCTATAGAAGATTTCCATGCTGAGCTTCTTCTTGAACCTGAACCATGCCTTATATATAGATTCTGACTGTAGCTGGCTGAAGTTATAAATCTCATTTTTGAGCTATAATACTTTGGATGGAGGAAAGAATATGTTCAAGAATTGTCTACGTAGCTCACTCTATGTAGTGATATACCTCTTGGAAGTTCCCCTAGCCATAAAGATGCCTCACCAGTAAGCGAAAAGGAAAACAACCACAGTATCAATGCCTTCTGATCTACCCCAGGTATGGTATATGAAGTGCAGATCCTAGTAAAATTTTCCAGATGTATGTTTGAGTCATTTTTAGGAAACCTGGAAATACGCCATTCAAGTATAAGAGCTGGATCATAGAACTAGAGATGTTAAACTTAACATCAGGGGTAAAATAGGGGAAATGGTAGCTCCAGTCTCTGTCGACTCAATGTATCCCAGATCCTCTTCGTCATCTTCATACAGATGAACATACTAATATTCTGGGAGCACTTAAGGTTGGCCTCCTCTGTTTCTATTCTGTTTTCCATCGAGTACTTCTCGGTGGTCTACTACTTGTCTCTACTAAGCTAATTTACCTTCTGAGCTATGCGTTAAGCTTTTTCTATTACTCTTTGTTTATTTTCATTTTGAGATAAGATCTCACTAATATGTCAATCAATAATGTTCTAAACTCCTTCAAGATGAGGGGTAGGTGCAACATCACAAACCCCTTCAGGAAGTTCATCTCCATTCTACTCAAATATCTTACCAGGTGTTTATCGGATCCTCTATGGATTCGAATTTAATGGGAGTAAGGGATTGCCTCTACTTCATATGCTAGGCATACACCGGTGTATACCCAACTAAGAATAAAAAGAAAAATATGAAGATTGCAATGACCTTAGTTCACAAATCAACACTGTATTCCCTGACAACGATGCCAAAATTTTGATGATATCCAAACAACACCTCCTATCAGATGATGATATGATTGCTGTAAAAATATAGTACCCCAATGAAGTTTGGGGTGGAATCCCAAGGAAATACGTAGACTTGTGGATATCAGATGTTGCAATCAACAAGCAAGAACAAGGAAAGTAAATGGGGGATTTTAATGAAGTTGTCGAACAAAGAGCAAATATCAACTGCTATTGTGATCAATATTGGTGGACATTAGGATTGTGTTCCCCCTGGCTTCTCAAATCCGTAGACTTATCGTTCTTTGTTGAACCAACCTGATACCTTGCATGCAGAATCGATAAGTTATGTATCATCTAAAGTCTTTTGGACGAGTAGACAGATTTCACCCTTTACTTTTTGAGTCTCAGGATGTCGCCTTACTAACCCTTATCTTAATTCCAGTTTACTATTATCTTTTGTATCTCTAGTTATTAGATGAAATCTAACCATCTTACGTAGATAATACCTAGTAGGCTGGATTGACAACTAAACTCCAAATCATTTTTGCCATTATCTTTTCCTAGTCACTACACCTCTTTTGCAGTAAGTAGCAATAATCTAGGCAGGATCTTAATGTTGACCACTGCTAAGAAATCTATGATAGTGAAGATAATACAATGTATGACATGGGTATCAGTTTAATTCAACAATCATACTTCCCCTACTTTGTCATTTCGTCGGGGTTTTCAATACCCTAGCTAGGGGTTTTAGTCACTCATACTCATGAAGAAATCAATATCATTCATAGTTGAAAGCATAGATGAAATCACAATTATAAGAATTGTAAAAACCCACGACCGTTACTGAATTAATCAACTGAAGTCAATACACATAAATCCCAAGATCAAAATTAAATCTTGTAATCAAAATATGTTTGTGAATATCAAAAGTACGTAACTCCTACTAAAAAATGCATAAAGGGCATTTATAGTACATGAGGAAACCCTAAAACCAAAGCCTAAATAAAATGAGAGAAAACAGATTCGGTGGCCACATGTGGTCCATACCCACAGTCTGGCACCAGGTACAGGTAGTACCTATGGTCCTGACACTGGGTGCAGGTACAAACCATAGGTACCGAGAGCAAAAATCCTGCAAGTTTAGCTCTCAGGATTTTGATCTTCTGATATTTGCTTTGCCTACATACAGTCTGTAGGTACTACATGTGGTATCACATGGACTTGGTAAGTGTCATGAGTCATCTTTTCAGCTCTTCTTCAATTCTCGAACATATTTTTGTCATGAACAAGCTAGAATACATTCTGAATATTCATAATTGCTCCAAAAATGTTCTAAAATACCTTTTTCACCTTTTTCACGAACTTATCATCCAAAACATGATTTCCTGTAAAACAGACCCAAAAGGCATCATATCTAACAATATAATCTCAGAAACTTACATCTTTTCCTCATTTTAAGTGTCAAAAGTGCTATATTTCTATAGCACATCAAGGTATTAGATGTAAACTATGTTAGTACATAACATATTCATGTATAATGCATAAATATAACAGTTGAATAATAGTATGTGATTTAAGTATCATATATAAGGATTTAAGCTAACGTAGTGTACATGTAGTGTAATGTATGTATTGATCAAACATTTCAATGTTACACTATCTTAATACAAAACATTATTTTGTATAAGGTTACATCTTTTTAGGACATTAATAAAATAACTTGGGTACATTTGTATTAATTATATATTATACATACAGTCACTTGTATATGTGTCCCTTGCTAATGTATAAGGTCAGTAAGTCTTTCTAATTATTAATAACGACAAACTTAAGCAGCCAACATATTGTAGCAGAAGATAGATAAGCATCCTTCAGACATCCCAAATCCAAAATAAAATTTAAAAAAACAAAATCCAAACCAACATTAAAAAACTAGCAAGTGCTATAAGTCTTTAACATCCATTACTAAAATAAAGACTGTAAATGTGATCATGCAGAAGGTTAAAAACCTGAGCTATACTAAACTAACTATTGTTGTTTCGTCAACTGGTTGAACATAACTTGTCCTTAATCGCAGAGGATTATCATTTTCACTGGTGTATCCTTCAGTTCCCTTGATGACTCCATAATTCCAAAGTAATGTTGCATAGAGTGGTGTTTGAGTTTGTGCATCAAACCCACTTGAAGGCACTGCCAACCCTTCCAACCCTTCACTTTAGATTTTTGTATATCCAGCTACAAAATCACCACAATCTATGAAATGAAAAAATGAATTATTATTTAACCAGCAATAAAAAAATCTTAAATGTTTATACATAAAAAAAATAAAAACAGATGCACTTACAGACTTGCATATGTTTGTTGGGATATAGTTTGAATATATTGAGCATAAAATTAGTGTTAGTTGAGAATCTGAGTGCACTAACCCAATTTATCTTTGTATGCATCCAAGTTTGCCCAGTTAGTACGTTCTGTCCTTTTAAAGAACCCACTATCATACAAGTAAATAGGCAACATCACTTTAAACTTATGTATTTTAATGGATATTTTCCTATTTCTAATTCCTAATAAGGAGTCATAACCTCGTATGACTCTTTCCTTCAGCACAATAACGGCCAACACCCAATGATATTCTTTGCTGAAATTAACGTGAACGTACACCTCATCAACCATATTCCAAGTCAATCCCGCAGGAATACAAAGTCCATTAATTGTGTTGGTAATTGATTCCTCGTTTCTAGTAATAACACATGATTTTGCATAGTCTTCCTGCATAGAAGTCTGAATATATGAAGCATCCAGATAATACCTGTGATATGTCTACTCAATATATGATTTGAAGAAGCAACTTGTTATTGTATATCTATATTTTTGACCTATTTTCTACTTCAACTTCTTTCGCAAATGGTAGTCGATCACATCTAAATGCTACAAATAAAAATAGAAGAAACAAATAATATCATGAATTATGATGAAAAAAGGAATCAAAAAAGAAACACAACAAAACATAGGATAGTTCTAACACATTACAGACTAATAAACCTGGAATTTAACATTTCTATGTATAAATTAATATTATACGTTTGACTAATAATCGTTGATTTTTACTCCAACGGTTAACTTAAGACCAATACATAACTTCTTTATGTATAAATTACTATTATACATGTGAATGTTAATAATTGAATTTCAATCTAACACCTGCATGAAACAGGTTCATAATACATAACTGTGCACATTAACACTAAGTAGTAGTTGGTGTAAGGAGGAATTTTAATTAACATCTTTTGTATGAGATTTAAACACTAAGCATAATGTATCAGGTGGTATTATACACTAGTGTTAATATATCAGTTTCAAGATCTATGACGATAAAAACAGACATAAAAAACAACCTATAAAATAACCCAATACATAACAGTTGTATGTATAAGTTACTATTATACATTAGGCTGAGGATAGATGAATTTTAATCTATGAGTTCACTAAAAGAGAAGCCCAAATAAATAAAAGTGCACAAAAACACTTTGATCATTTTGTATATGATGTTATTGTACATAATACATTATGTTTTAGATTAAAACACTAAGTAATAATAATGTATAAAACGGAATTATACATGACACAAATAAGGTATATTAGACTTTAGCAGTAACTAAACCAAGTTACACTAAAGTATATACATTACAATTTATGTATGAGATTTTTCACTTAACTTCATGTATTGTATTGATATAGGAAATATGGGTATTATACTTAAACTGTAATATGTAGTAGGTAATGATTTTATTGAACAATGTTAACACAAACTTGGTGAATCTAACACTTATTTTAGAAACTAGAGTGGCTCTATGGATTAAAGTAAAAGGTGCAGATTTTAAGTTCTTTTGCTCCCTATAGTAATGTAACTCAACTGACTCTGTATGTACTTTTCGGCACAATCTTTGTGCTTTGTTTATAACAGAAAACATAACCTATGGAAGACTAATAATATGTGCATTTTCAAAGGTACATGCAATGACTATATATAACTATGACACATAAATTGGAAACTAACAAATGCACAATAGGTGATCCATATGTAAACACCTATTTTAGTGCAACTAAAACCAAGTTACACTAACGTATGAGATGGTATAATACATTATAATTTATGTATGAGATTTTTCTCTTAACTTTATGTATTATATTGAGATTGAAAATATGGGTATTATACTTGAACTATAGTATGTATAAGGTAATTAGTTTATTGAACAATATTAATACAAACTTGGTTGTCCAAAAAAGTTAGTTTAACGTACCTCATCGTTCTAGCATGTGTTGGTTTGCAATATCGTGTAGAACCAATTTTTTGATTGTGGATGAGCAACAATGAAATTCAACTATGAAAAATCTAGACCCAAATAATTTTTCAGGTAGTGATTGTCATTTTGTTTTCTGTAACTTAACATTGTATAAGTGTTGCATAGTATAATATAAATGTACCAACTGTTAAAAAAAAGTTTGAAATTTCTTACTTGCCTGCATGATATTTCAATAAATCTTCCACAATTAATTTAGAATATATCAACATTATTTCACTAGGAAACTCTTCAAAAATAGTAAAACTATTAAACGTAAACTTTTGATTCTCTTCATCATCAGAACTGCCATCGCCTTTTGAACTTGATCCAAATTTTTTTAGGTACAGTGACCAGAGAATCCTAGGCTACTTTCGAAACCTTTTAGCTGGTGCTTTCATGGGATCACGATCACAAACTTGTGTATATGAGAAAGCGGAAGGATTCTGACTATTAGAAAGCATCCATTGGCTCTCGATCATGTACTTGGAGTACCAACATTCAGTGGCTTTTGAAGCTGCTGGTGTGGACATTCCAAAAATAAGTGCATCAATAGCGTCTTGAAATGAATCTGTTATTGTGACACTGAAATCATCCTACATAGTTGAATCTTATTGTGTTATGTAATGGTAAAGGAATTGCTTAGCAGCATCATTGTTAAAAATACACATGTTAATGACTGTATAATACATTAACAGGCAATGTATTAGATGAATTAATATATGTATTGGAATATAAATCTTGTGTTCGCTTTGAACTTTACTTGTTGTTGTATATTTAGGATTTTTGTTGACACATCCTTGAAAATCCATGACAAGTGAAATTTGAACAGGTTCACCTATTGTAATATGTAACGCCCTGCAACTGCACCCTGGGCATCACATAGTTCTTATGACCCTGGAGGACCATAAGCTAACCCATGACTGGTACCTGCTGTGAGCACTGAATATAATAATAAATATATATGTGAAAAAAATCTGAAAATACCATAAGGTTCTTAAAATAGTTAAATAATAACTGATAATAACGTCTAAAAACTGAATAACTGACTATGCTAGTCTGAAAGCCTCTAACTGTCTGAATATGGAGTTGATGGAACAAACCCCCAACTAACTCCAACTGAAACAACTAATGAACTGCTAAAATACTGAAATAGATAAACTCTGTCCTTGAAATATGAGGACGCACCACTATAACTATTGTTGATATCATGAGCTACTAAGTACGGTCAGGAACCAGAGCATCCGAACCTATGATATGAAACATCATAGCACAAAGAAAGAGTATGCATCAGTACTTTGAATGTATTGGTATGCTAAGTTAGGTAAGGATGATATACATGGGTTCATATGCATGAGATGATAACTGACTGAATAAACATCATGAAGTAACTGGATGAGAGTACATACAAAACTGTAACTATTGAGCATACTGAACATACTATACTATGCATATAGGTATACATCATGTATCTGAGATTATACTGAAACTAAGTACTGAATTTTGATGGTTGAGTAACAGATAACTAATAGCCATGATTCTGTAGAACTTGACTGAGTTCTTTGCTGAATACTGAGACTAAAATTGTAACTGTGGGAGTGTTTATCTAACTGACATACCCCGATGTAGTATGATTTGTGGTCCAACATGTGACCCTGATTAAAAGGGTGTTAGCACCTTTCCATGGGATACTAACAATGCCGGGTCATCCCTAATCTAGCAGGAAGACTCATAAAATATATATATGATTGTGTCAACCCTAGTTTGGAAGGAGGATGACTTACCCTACGTTGGCTATGTAGTTCTATAACGTAGGGACTGCTACTAAGGGTCAAACCCTCTACTGGCAGGAATGCCACCATCCCTAGGTTCACTCGATGCTGAATTCTACTCCTAACTAAATCAACACTGAACTGATCACTAGACTATACTAGGCTTGACTAAATTGACACTGATCGTGTTGACTGACTGAACTAGACTGAGTTCACTGAATTCTGTTATCAGACTGAGTACCACGGTTCTTGAACTTTACTAGGATGATTCTATAACTACTGTAACTAAGTAAATAGCTAGATTGTGGGTAATAAATGCCCCTAGGACTCGATAACATAATTGATAAAACATAGCAAATCTTGAAAACATAGCAATAGTGAATTGTTGACAATTTATTCACTGAGATATTTTTTCAAACACTTAGAGGTCATGAACTTGTACATGAATGAGATGACATGATAACGTCATGATTACACTATTCAATTCATATGGACGTTCTATAAAACACTTGGGGAGCATAATTAATGCACATGATAATGAATAACACATAAGCATTATGACTACAACTTAAACTTGCAATTTCAAGGGTTTTAACATGGGAATTAAATCAATCAACATACATGCTATCTTATGTTCATGAAACTTATAATTAAATATTGAACTGAAACCCATATGACAATACAAACATGAATACAACCCAATTTGCGCAGGTAAATCATGAATCTAAAAACTTGTAGTTTTAAAAAGGATTCTTGAACTCCAAGGGTGTAAGTAAACCCAAGTATGAACACCTAACATACCTTGATTTTTGATTTTGTGAGAATTTTTGGTGACCTCTTGGAACTTGGACTTGAACTTGATGAAACTAGGGCTTTGTTCTTGAGAGAATTTGTGAGATAATGAGTGAATTTTTCCCTTTGGGAGGTTTAATTTTGTGTTATGGTTGAGTATTGTAAGGGTAAAATGACCCAATTACCCCCACAAACCTGTAACTTAATACACAAAACTTGCCTAGTGATGCGATAGGCAACACGCCGTATCGATGGGGTCGATGCGATCACCGATGCATTGCATCGATGGTGCCGACGTGATAGCCAATGCAACGCATTATGATCGCGTTGGCTTGCTATTTTGGTCACCCAAATGTGGCTCAAACGATGTTCAAAAATTTTAAAACTCACCTGAGATAACCTATAGATAACCCTAATTGTGAATTAATTTAAAAATCGATAATCTAAGGCCTAGAAGATCGTGAATGATACCATTGAAATATCGAGGCCAAAAATGAGACTAAGTGTCAACACTTGGCTGAAATTTTCCAAATCTGAGACCTCTTTTGGCATGTTATGAAGGTCTGAAATGGGCTCGAACTTCGTGGGATGTTACAGAATATCTCCCAGTGGAACCTTACCTCCAACATCATCCTATTTATGAACAAATAAAAAATGTGTTTCTATGGTAAAATGATATACTTATACTTACAAACACATATATCAAAAAAATACTTGAAACTCTTCTATGATTGGACTGCCCTCTTCTTTTATTCTTCTGCACCACCTTCATCCTTATCAGCCTCTTTCTCATCCTAAATGAAATTGCATTAACATTGTATCGATATTTTCCTAACTGTTAAAATATGAATGTGATAAAATTTTGTACCGGTAATTCTTTATTTTCATTCTTCTTTAAAGCTTTCACAACCTTGGTAGGTATATTTGATATTACTGTTAGAAGGTTTTCAATCTTATTATCAACCTTAGTACTTACATAAAACAAAATATGTGTAACAACATTATCTAATTAAAATAAAAATCGAAAATAAGAAATTTTACTTACATAAGTCTTGATGTATGACTTTATCTCATCCATGTCTGATTTCAACATAAAAGTACCCTGAAGCATTATGGAATATGATGTAAAAGTCTTGACTGGCACATGCTCTAGAGACGTAAATATTTGTCCTTGTTAACCATGTTCAAATTGAAATGTTTCCTTATCTGCTGAGGCATCTATTTTTTTTTTTTGAAACAGACCCCGAACAATCTCGTGTAGACATCTTATCATCTTTCACTCTAGGAATATTTTCTCAAACATCACCGTCTTCTTTCTTTTAGAAACTTGGTTAGATGATAAATTGAAGATAATCTAGCTTTAATCATAATTTCTCACGATGGTTTAGTGCTAAAATCACCAAAGACTTCAACTACCCTTTTCAACTTGTGATCAGCATATGTGGTATCATTAGATGTTGGAACTCGATCACAGATCTCAAAATCCTTCCTAAAAGACAAATCCAACCTCTGGACTTCTTCAAGTATAGGTTGTAAGTTCTTGTAAACAAACTGTTAAAGTGTAAGCAATATAAGAGTATTAAAACACCAAAAAAATGAATTGAAAAAAAAATAAAGAAGTCATTATATATTAACCTTACTGAATATTCCAATCATAAAAGACTCGTATTTAGGCCTCACACACTTTATAGGCTAATTAAATATCCTTGGAATGATGTTTCTCTGACGGGCTGTAATTTTTTTATCAACTTTATAGAAACACTTAAAAATCCAAACATTAAGCATGTGTGGCATAGCACCCAAAGAGCATAACTATTTTGCGGTGAAGAAATCATATAGCCATGAGTTCATCAACTTCTGAAAGGTAATCTTTCCCTATGGAAAATGTCCGTAACGCCCATCCTTCACTATCTGGAAGTGTACTAAACTAATCGGCGAATCACTATGTTGATAAAACTAGAATGCATAAACAAAGTATAGTATGGCAATGTTTAGCGCATCCTGAGAGTTATCAAAGTTTTCCATCTTCACACGTTGAATCGATGTTTGCTTGGAAATTCTAGCTTTAGCATTTGGGAAATACTTCAACATCAAAGATAATGTGGGCGATGAAATATAGATATATTCATCAACATTACTGGTAAATTTAAGATCGGTAGTTATAGAAAACTCAAGAATAGTAAATCTTTGGATAGTTTTCTGTACAAAAACATGAATCTCATCATGATTGTCCTGCTGGGTTTTGAGCATTAGAATGCATTTGGATATTTGGCCTATCCAGTTGCACTGTGGCATGCCTAGGAAAACACCAAAGATTGTATTTCTAAATGACCCAAGATTTCTTTTCCAAAATAGTTCTTTATATCTACTCCAAATTCTTAGTTACATGAGCTACCAATATGCAACGGGTGAGATGGAACTTTATCAATACAATATTTCATCCCCTAATACAATAATATATATTTCCAAAGTTATCACAACTATCAAAAAAAAATCAGGTTCCAACGAAAAAAATAAAATACAAACTCAAAAACGAAAAATAAAGCAGCAGACTGCCAAGACAAGAAAGAAAACCTAATGCATCATTGACATATGTTTTTGTACAATCTTATAATGTTATCATGTTAATATTAAATTTTATAAAATATGTATCCATCAAATATATGAGGTTAACCGGATATATAATGTTATCCAGTCAAGGTAAGTTATGCTACCATATTTTAATATATAATGTTACCATTTTAATTTATGCGGTTAAGACAGTTAACTTAAGTCATTTTTCATTCTAATATATGATGTAAACTAATGTATAATGTAAACTATCTAATGTGTAATGTTATTATTTTAATGTATGAGAAGTTGTATGTGTATAATATTATACAGTGAATGTATGAACATAACACAGATAAGGTTTCAGTAATGTATCAGGTTAACATAGATAAGGTTTTAGTAATGTATGAGGTTAACGTATACTGTGTCCAGTAATGTATGAGATTAACACAGTCAACTTAAATGGTTTTATCATTCTATTATATGAGTTTATAATTCTAAGGTATAATGTAACCTCATGCATGACCATATGAACATATGCCTGTGTATAATGTCACCATTATAATGTATGAGGTAAACCTATGTATACCAACATATGAGAAAGAATTTAGTAAATGAAATAGAAAACTAAAAACACTTTACCTTTGGTAGACATGGTCATCCTGATTCATCAACTTTTTTCTTACTTGAAGATTTTGCAACTGTCTTATTTGAACTTGTACGGTAAACTTCCCTCAATTTTTTTATTTTTACTGGGTCATTTCGATGCTTCGATCTGTTCTCTACGAAATTGGGATCCTCATAATCAAACATTCTAGGAACAAAACCAACAATAAAAATTATTTGTTCTTTACCATCTAAATAACTAATTCCTAAACTTAAAGCTCAGACCAGACTCCATTACAATGCTTAAAATTTACGGATTAAGCACTTGCAATATAGAGCAAAAACGCAAAGATCTGACTTGGAACAGATGAAAAATAATGAAATAAATCAACTCTCACAATGGTATGACATTACAAAAGCAAATAATTTGAGAACTACATACACGCAACAATGAAAAAAATGGGATAATTTTTTATTTGGTAAAGTTGAAAAATAAATAAATAAACAAACCTCAAAATTAAATGAAGAAGATAATGAAGTTAATCATTTTGTTCAGTTAATGCTTGAAAATTGAAAATTTTGAAACCCCCAAATCACGTATACTTGATTTTAGGCAAAGAATAAGGACCACAAATAGGAGGGAAAACCACATGTTGAAATGTATAAGAACAGAAGAGAGAGAAATAATAAAAGGAAGGGATATTGTGTAATTAATTTGAAATATTTATAATTACTTTTGAAAATAGGGATATTATGTAATAACTAAGAGTTAACTAGTATATTTATGTAATTTTTAGTTAGTTTTATACATAGGTCTCACGAATTAAGAAAAATATTGATTTGTTCCATTAACCACTAATAAAAATAATGTCTAAAATAATCCTAAACTTTAAATAGATTCTTGATATTTATTTGTAACCTTGTGAAAATAAATCAAATATGTAAATTGACTAAAAAAACATGTTTCGAGCATATTAAAATTACTAAAACACTAATCCAAGGTCGTTTTGATCAAAATTTGACCGCAATTAAGTTTAACTTTGTTAGAATTCAAAAATTCAATGAATAACTTAAATCACTTTTGGACACCTAGAATTGACACTATGTATCCCCCTCAAGTCATAAATCACGTATAAAAATTATAGGATGGTTTAAAATAAGAAAAATTCACAGAACGGCTTAGAGGATAGTTACAAACTAAGACTCCACTCTTCTTGAGTAAAAATCTTTTTAATAATGATTTTGAAAAAGTTATAAACCTTTTTGGTATTAGCAGGTTAAAAATATTGAATTTCAGTTAATCTTGTATAGGAGAGTTTTATCTCAAAATGCATTTTATATTTATATGCAATAGTAGCATATGATGTAGTGTCTAAGTATTTCTGCATTAATTGTCATGAGTCATCTTTCCATTTCAAATAATTTTGATCTAGAATAAGTATCCCCTCATCTACTTCATTTGTTTATATAATTCAATGCTCTCATTATTATCATCTGTCAAAGCACTAGAATATGAAGGGTGTTATTTTCTCCTTTTTTGAATATAATAAAATTCATGAATTCCTGATATATTTGGTGTTCATTATTAATATCCAAAGTGCTCGAAATATTCACAAGTATTAACTTTTGACTTTCTATTTGGACTAGGACATTGCCTTGCCCCAAACCTATTCGTCCTCTTTCCCTTCTTCTATTAGAGGAGATTGAAAATTGTGACTACATCCTGTATAAGAGAAAAGCTATCAATTTAAATATTCTCAGGTAAGAAAATCAAATAGATTATTATCAAATTCCTTTAAATATTATATTTTAAAATCAAATGGAGCAAATAAAGCTTGCCATCCTACAAAATTTTTTTTAGAAACATCATGTTTGGAATCATTACAACAACAATATACCCAGTATATTTTCACCAAGTGGGGTCTAGGGAGGATAAGTGTACGCATTCCATACCACTACCTTAACTATGAGATAGAGAGGCTATTTCCGATAGACCCCAACTCAAAATAAAATAATCTAGATAAGGAATAATAAAAGAATATGATACATGTTTGGAATCTTTATTAAATATAAATTTTATTATTTGACAATCAGTTTTTATTAAACAAAATTGATTATACAAATCTCCTTAAAATTGTAAAACATATTTTTCTATTGCAAAAATTTCTTTTACAATAGTTGCATAATTTTTTTGGCTATTATTTCATTTCTCAGAATAAATTAAACAAGATATGCTTGTTTATCTTGTGGAAAATATCGTTTTAAAATTTCACCATACCCAATATCAGAAGTATCTGTCTCTACTAATTTTTTCAATTAGGATTGACTAATGTAACACATGGTAGGTCATTAACATTTTCTTTAATATTTTTGATTGATTGAGTATGATCCCCAGTCCATGCTTTTGGATTCTTTTTCAATATATCATATAAAATAGATGTATCTTTAGTAATATCCTTTATAAAAGAAGAAATATAATTTAAACTTTCAAAAATCTTTGCATCTTTGTTTTATCAATAATAACATTTGAAATTGAAGCAAATCTAATACTTTTATTTATGGGAATTTTTTTCCATTTTCGATATTATGTCCTAAAAATTAAATTTTTGTTTGAAAAAGAGACATCTTGGATTTAAATATTACTAACCCATTTTGTATAATAGTTTTTTAAAATAAATTAAGATGTTTAAAATGCATTTTCACCATTTTTAAAAATACTAGTATATCATCAATATAGACTATTATGAAATTGCTATAAGACATAAAAATGTCATTCATAATATTTTTAAATTCAAAGGAGGGATTTTTTATTCAAAGGACATGGAATTCCACTCGAATTGACCCATGAAGACATTAAAAGCGGTTTTGTATTTATCTATTTCAGCAATTTAAATTTTTCAATATCCTTATTTTAAATCAAATTTTGAAAATATAATGGCGTCATATAATCAATCCAATAAATTCTTTTTATTATATATTGGATACCTAATTCATTTTAAAACTTTATTAAGAGGCTTATAATTAATAACTAATCTTGAAACTCCTCGTTCTTATTTAGCCTGTTTATTAACATAAAAAGCAATACATGACTGCGGTGACTTAAAAGGTCTTATAAGGCCATTACTTGTTAAATAATCAATTTGGTTTTTGCATAGTTCTAAATATTCTGAGTTAATTTAGTATGACCTAACTTTAGTGGATATATTATATTCTTTTTTATTTTCTTTATATGGAAGACTGACTATGTGTTTTTTTTCTTTGGCCAAAATGTATTCGGGTGATCTCCTTTTTAAAAAAAAAATTGACTTTTCAAACAACTAATATTTTTACTTAGTTTAGGATTTTTTTTAAGTCTCCTTAATTGTTAAACTATAAATTTCATTTTTTAGAAAATTAACTTGTCGATTTTTTGAAAGTATTATTTTTATTGCATTTAAAAATCTTGAATAGGGTGGTGAAATAAAATTAAATTTGATTTCTTTATTATCAAATATTTTAGTTATACTAGTTTCATCTCACCCAAAAATAGAATATAAGTGAACAAAAAGTAGGACACCTAAAATAATTTCATCGGTAATATCTTTTACCAAAATAAAAGTTTCTGACATACATGATTTATCTTGACAAATATACATCTTAAAAATTTTGTATTCAACTTTCTTTTTATGACCACTAGCATTTCTTAAATATAAGTAGTTTTCTAAAAATATTTAGAAGGTATTAAGTCTTCTTGTGTACAGTTACATCTATCCCACTATCAATAAGAGTTGTAAATTCTCTCTTAATATTATAATTGATTAAAAGAGTAACTTTTAAGTAAAAATTTTGACGCTCTATAACTTTGATAGTTTGGAGAAATTCCTCTTCGGGTGTCTGTGATATATTATCTATAGTACCTGTGACAAGACTTTGATCTTCTAAATCAAAGAGTTTTTTTATCTAACACCAAATTCTTTCTTTTGAGATTTTTTTTTTTGAGATTATCAATCTGTATCTTCAAATCATGAGTTGTTGCGGAAATATTAGCAACTCACTCATTTTCTTTAAGGATTCTTTGAATTTCGGACATTGTATAAGGTCTTTTTTAGAAGGAATATTTCATTATTTTTTAGTGAAACTAGTAGAGGGTTCCATCATTTCTATTAATTTAGATTTTATCTTAGGATCTTTGATGGTCTCAAAAAGTTCTATTAACTTTTTTCAAAGACATTAATATTTAGATCCTTAACTGAGAGTAAATATTATAAATCTCATTGTTACACTTGTTACCATAAGGTTTCCGTAACTGATAAGGTATACAATCATCTTCATAGGACATATAATCCTCATCATGAAGGAATCTTAAATCCTCATTTGTAGAGGAGTCCTCATTATCGCTTTGATCTGGACTTGAATTATTTTTTTTGGAGAAGATTAGTATAATTTTGCACAAAGATTGTTTTGTCTCCTCATCTATGTTAAATTTTTTATAGTATCCTTAACCTTATAATCTTTGATATAATGGCCTACTCAACCACATTTCTAATAAGCATTAGGCCTGTTGGATTTAACATAATCTTTTCTTGCTTTAAAATTCTTCTTTCTTCTTGAACTTTTCTCGATTCTCTTATTTTTCTTATTATAAAATTCTTTTTTGTTTTTTGCCTATAAGGCTCTCTAGAAATTTTAGAAGTGTAAATGACAAATTGCTCACAAAATTTGCCTAATTAATGTCTTTCACTAAGATGTTGTCTTTTAATCCATTGATTCAACTTGATCTCATTGTATTAGGATAGCTTTATTGAATGCAAATATTAATCAAATTTTCATATATATAAGCATCATAATTTATACTTGTCGCTGACCCTCTAAGAGCTTTTCTAACTCTTTCCGTAAAGAGGATTGACAATTCATCTATAACTTGTAATGACCTTCACAGTCATTTTTCTTATGTTCATATATTTTTGGTATCTTGAACTCTTCTATAACTGCCCAATGCTATTTATAACTTTGTTAGGACTGATAGTTTGATTTTTGGATGGTTAGTTTGAGAATTTTAGTGATACCGAATATATTGTGGATTACTTAATTTAAATTAGCATTTGGTAGAAATATAATTTACTACCCCTCTAAAATTATTTGATATATATAAAATTCTTTAGTTAAGGTATATCTATATTACTTTATAATAGATTGTATAGTCTATTAGTATTTTAAGCTTAGATAGTGAATCCAGATATATTATTATTATATAATAGAAATTTTATTATAAATAATTTTTTATTAATTATGGTATATTTAAAATATTATAGTTATTTTATCACGAACTATGCAATACCCGAATATATATATATATATATATATATATAATGATTTATATAAAAAAGGTGGTGACACCTCTACTTCCACATGGAAGGAAGTGGAGGAATAATACAACTACTATATATATGGCAATATCTCATCTCACTTAGGGGTCGTTTGGTAGAGTGTATTGGCAAAAATAATGTGTGTATTAATTAATGTGTATTATGAATACCTTGTTTGATACAATTTTTAATCAATGTATAACTAATGCAAACATTAGTTATACATTCTATTGTGTATTAAGGTGTGTATTACTAATACCATCCATTTTCTATGTATTAGTAATGCAAAGTCTTTAATACATGCATTAACTTATTAAATGACCTTAATACCCCTCAATTTTTCTCTCAAAATATTTCACCATTCCTTTTCCCACCATTTTAATTTGCAATAGTGAATCTTTTCAAAATATTTCACAATTTTTTTCCCACAATTTTAATCTACATCAATGAATAATTGATTTAAATAATTGTAACATATTTTTTCTTTGCTTCGAGGGTCTTTAAAAAGATTTTAAAAATTGAGACTATTTCTTAATTTTACGTCTTATATTTTATTTTTATTTCGACTATGTTAATCCATTGGCATAATATTTCATGCTCAAAGACGAAGGTCTTGTAATTAATCCGAAACCACTAGATACTAGTTCAACAATACTAATTATATTTTAGATGAAAAAAAAATTGTTGCAAAAAAGTGTACAAAATCAAAGAAGGGTATTTTTGTAAACAAATATTTCTTTTATAGAAATTATGTAAGATGTATTATTTCTTATACATCAAACCAAACAATGTATAAGAAATAATAAATGCATAACCAATACAAGCATAAGTAATACAGGCATTGCTAATGCAAGCATTACTAATACACTATATTTTGCATTGATGTTATATACACTCTACCAAACGACCCCTTAGTAACTTTATGGCAATAGTTGGAAGTATATCTTGAAACATATGTCCTAACCTATTCATTATTTCCTTTTTAAGTAAAAATTAATGATACTTCATTCTATATTCATTAACATTATATGCACATAGTTGCTGGAGGGATTTTATATACATACAAGTATATGTTAACATGATAAGCAACTTATGGAGGAAATATATTTTGACACTATATTTGGCTACTAAAAATAAATCAATTATCCACATCAAATTATCCAAACTCAGATTCTAATGAGGCACTACTCGAAGGCTTTTCAAAGAAGTTTTTAGCTTTGGTGTTGATGAGTGGTGATTTTACCACTCATTTGCACTCAACATTCATGCATATTACTTTAATTTGGATGAATAAATGAGACATATTTGTTAGTAAATATACTAATATTCACTCTTTGCATGCTTAGAGTTGAAGAGATAGAAGGATGTGAAATGGAGCTTAAAATAATCAAAAGAAAGCAAGAAAATACAGTTGAAGACCTACAGTAGAAGGGCCTCAGTTACTGCGTCCGTGATAGTCAAGCAGGGCAAATCAACTGCGATCGCGGTTGCGATAGTTGCGGTCACGGCCAAACTGGTGCGATCGCGGCTTAGCAGAAGAGTTCAGCCCAAGAGAAAATCCGAAAATACACGTGGCTGATCTCAATTTTGACAAAAAGACACAAACCCTAGAATCATGGGAGATATTCCATTTTCCCCAATTTGAGGTTTTAGTTCTCGAGTTCATAGCCTCCATATTTGTAGAAGAAAATATTGTATAAATTTTGAGTAAAGAATAAATTGGAGACTTTCTAAGTGAAGGATTAGCTCACTTCCATTTTTGATTTGTGAAAGTTCCAACTTTGAAGTAACATTCACTTAATCTTCAACAAGTTATTTCAATGGAGATTTTGGGTATATCTATGCTTATTTATCTTATGTGTAGCTCGATCTCCCTCTTGGGGTTATGTGTGAATAGGGTTTAATAGTGTGTGTGGTCTGTTATTGTTAGCTTATATTTGGTAGTTCATGTTTATGGGTTTTATCATTACTATGCTAACTTGGTTAGGATTTATGGGTGAAAGCCCTAAATACCTACATGGGTTTGATGAGTGGAAGCCCCATACTCTAGAAAACTCAAGGCCATCTTCAAAAGAAGGGCTTTGGGTGAACTTTAGGAACCTACATCATCCTTGAAAGAGGGATGTAGAGGCCAAAGAAATGATAGACAATTATGTGTGTAATTTACTAAATTTTCACTATCATAGATATAAGGGTGATTGTGAAGTTAACTATACCATGGGTATCATCCTAAAAATAGGGATGCCTAGATTAAGGTTGTGGTTACCAATTGTTAAACACACCCATTAGGTATTCGAAAGAATCAATGGGTGAAAGTTTGGTGCTTTGTTGAAAGACTAGCATCAAAACTCATAACCAAACCTACCCACACTTGATCTACTAATAATAAAGTTAACCATTAGTATCCACATATCACTTCCCTTAGTAACATATAATCCCAAGATCCATGGATAATTGTTTAAACTCTTATTATTCATAACCCTGAATTTGTACAAGAAAACCCCAAAAAGAAACATTAATGTAGACACCTATTTCCCCTATTTTTATCTTTCTATACTATTGGTTTGAATTTAATTTGTATTTATTATTCCTAATTAATTTGATCACCACTCACATTATTTCTCATGGATTCAACCCCGACTCTAAAGTTGGGTAAATATATTGATAACGACCACCTTGCACTTCAATTGACGTGTAAGTTGAGCGTTATAAAAAATGGCACCATTGTCGGGGAACAATTTAGCGCATTAAGTTATGTTGGAAACTTGCTTGAATTCAAACTTGTATATATTTGTTTGTGATTTTCTTTGTATGTAGATTTTTTTTTCTTTTCGCTATGTCATCTTCTGACAAATATGATTTTGATAATTAGAATGCCGATCTTGATGGCCTATGTATATATTACGATGGACCACACTTTAGGAGAGATTGAACTATGCTCCCCCAGAAAGAGATAGAATCACCATCTCGATCCTATGGGAAGTAGGGTTGTACCTCATGTGGTAGTCAAAATAGACATCAGAGTGATTGTCCAAATATCCCCTCACGCCATTATACTATTCAAATTTCTAATTCTTATGATATTGAAAGGTCTTATGATGAGAAGAAGGAGAAGCAACAAACCGGATCCACTGGTCTTGAAGAAATGCTTCAAACTATTTTGGATCGGGTAACTACAACAGGGGAGAATGCGCAAGGCTTGCATAAATACTACGAGGTGTTCGAAAGGGAAAATGTCAAGGCAAAGGAATTGGGCAAGAACATAATTCTTGCAAATATCACAACCATGCCCATTTTCCAAGAGGAGGCTAATTAAGAAGATAAACCAAGCTATGATGATGAGCATAGTAGTAAAGATTCCTAGAGAAAGTCCCAATCAATCGAGTCATATGAGGAGAAAGAAGCCAAAATAATGGAAATGGTACTAAAGTCAAAAGAATTAACCAATCTAATCTCTTATGATGACTCTAGTCTATTTTGAGGTAAAGATGCTCCAGAAGAGAAAATCTCGAAATTAAGGGTTGGACCTCGTTCAATCCACTTTTCAACATTATGCCTAGAGGATGTGATAAGGATATACCCACTTAGACAAATGATGGACTGTAGGGAGACGGAGTTCGATTCCTATGTTTTGGAATTTAATATTTCAAAAGAGCATATGGAACTCCACCCATCAATGGCTAAGGAACTCAACTTCCGATGTACAAGTAATGGCCTATTGATGTACTTAATTTTACCCAAGGATCTAAACCAAAAGTTTGGTGTAAATTTGGGTAAAAGGTTCAAATCTTCAAAATGGAAAGATCGAAGCTTGCTTGCCATTTCTTAACCTTTTCCAAGCCTCATCTTGGAATATCTGAATCTTCCGTCCTTCTGCCACTCATTGTATATTAAATGAAAGTTAGGATGGAGATTCAAATCTTCTAAGTGGAAGCATAAAAAAGAAGTGGTGAAGGCGTCGTGCTACGATGTTAAGCTAAGTGCTTGATGGGAGACACCCCATCACGCCACGAAAAGTGGCACATATCCTTTTTAATTCATGCATGGTAGATTAGATTTTTGTTTTGTTTATGCATGCATAATCCATGATATGTTGGTTCTAATAGGAATTTTTATTGAATTTGAAAAAGAAACGTGTGAAATTGGCAAGTTTGGACTGAGCAGGAAATACAAGAGACCCGATTATTTTGGTCTCAGTTACCGCGACCGCGGTTCGTGCCATCGTGATCACGGATGATGCATGTACGCGATCACGGTCAAATCAGTTTAATTGACCATCCGAATGCCATTTCTCTCACGCATCATTTTTAATTTCTTTCAAAATTCTCTTAAATTTTGGATTGGTGTTAAGTATTCAAGTGTCAGTTCATTTTAATTGCATCATCAAACTTGGTATGTTGTCTATATTCCCTTGTTCTTAATGTAATTACATGCTTAGAGCTTATAGTTTAGGAAAAGGCCTGAAATATCATTTTTAATACTAAATGCATGCTTGTTTGCGATTATGGTTGTGATTAGTTGTTGTAGTTTATGTACAAATTGATGGGGAAGTCTTAAGTACCCAGATTTAAGCCTTAAATGATTGAAAAGAACGTGTGCACCATGTGTTCGATTCAATGCCTCTATGTATTCCATGTTAAAATTTTCAAGTTTGCGGTTATAATCATGAAGTATAAGCTTAAGTTCCTTAATCATAATATTTAGGTGACTAGTGGAACACAATTTAGGGATAAAATTATGATTTTGTTAAAAAGTGTAGAACTATTGACTATCGTCTCAGGTACCGCAATCGCGGTCTCGATGACCGCAATTGCGGCACCACAGTTGTGGCCACTAAACCATGATTTCCATACCCGAGTACAGTGTCTGCAGAAACTAAAATTTTTGCACAACTATTTCTTTCCCCAAAACCTTCTAACACACTACCACATAAGACTATTTGATTAATCTAGCATATTTTTAAGTGTGATAATGATAATGATGGTGTGGAGTGTATTGTTTATAGGTACTAAGCCACCTCAGATATGGAAGAATTTGATAACAACAGATTCATCACCCCACAATGTCAGAACCACTACAATGCGGACTTGCACAGAACTAAGTTGCTCCTTGAAAGGGGTATCAGCTTAGATAAAGTTGAGGAAATATTCCAAAGTTTACATGCCAAACTTAATCAGACCGGGTAGATGTGTTTTTCCCTGGACCCCTTGTTGCTAATGATAACTAGGTATGTGAATTATATTCTAACTTAAGCGTAGCTTCTTTCACAAACCTAGTAATGACTATTAGGGAAAGACAAGTAAACTTTGGGACAAAACGGATCAACAAAGTATATGGGCTCCAGGATGGTCACATGGAGCAGTTTTATGCAAAAGCATGTAAGCCAGGGACCTGGATGGCAGACATTTTATGTGCTGGCAATGAGGTTTCTTGGGCCACCACCAAGAGAGACATTCTGATGAATGATTTCATAGTTGAGGCTAGGCTTTAGCTGAATATCATATGTAGTCGAGTATCGTCATGCACTCACATGACCACTGTCACAAACATGCAATCTCGGATGGTGGCCTATCTTCTTTCTGGCATCGCCCTGAATGTGGATGAGATTGTGCATTCAAAATGGAGGTACTTCAAAAATCATTTAGGTATACTTTTTCTCCTCTCTTCCCTTATCACGAAGCTATATAGGAGGACATAGATGGAGAAGTATGCTATAGATACTTGGGTGCTCCTAGGCCCCCACATCTTTCCACTCAAATTTAGAGGTGAGGGTGCCCTAGGTCAAAGAAAAAAGAGGAAGATGGACTCGAGAAAATCAGTCCAAGAGGATACAGACTCCTACAAACCCTCATCAGCCACCGGCTTTAATGACATCTTTGGTCAGATACAGGTGGAGAAGGAACTATTGTCCAGACTGCCTCAGGGATCAGAAGAGTCTTTTACTACTCGCCACTTATATATAGCCCAGTCATACTATGAGAAATATAGGAAGGAGCAGAAGAAGCAGGGAGCCACTATTGCCTATTTGGAGAGAGCTTATTTAGCCTTAGTTACGTCACACGGGGACCTCAGGGATTTATATGAAAAAATGGTGAAGAGAGAGAAGAAGAGAGATAAATTCTTCAAAAAGCTGTAGAAGGGGGTGAAGGGCATCTTCAAGGTGCCCAAGACCAACCATCAACTACCTTCACCTGGGATGGACAATGAGGACGAGGCCCCTACTGGTTGGTATACTGATGATACTAAGAGTGATGGTGCAGAGTCAATGGAAGAGGATAGCTCTTAATACATATTCAGGGAGACCCCTTTTACCCTTGCTTTCTTGCATATGCAGTGAGGACACTGCATCCTTTTAGTTGGGGGTGCCCTCAGATTTGTATTATTTTGGTGTTGTGTACCGAATATTTCTATTGATATTGTTTTGGGATGAAAATTTAGATACTATTTTTATTTTACTTTTGGGGATACTGTATTTTTAGGAACCCTGATGGTGCCCACGTTCTATAGATTATCATGTTTTTTTTTTAGTTATAGTTCTTCTTCTTACTTTAAGTTATATTTTGATTATGGTGATCCATGACTAGCTTTGCCCTATGATAGATTGGGTGACGACATTCTTAAGGGTAAAGCATTGTGTTTGGGTTTTAAAGCATAGGTGCAGGGGAATTTTGAGTACCCTATTATAAATTTCATGAATGCAAAGGAAGTCTGAGTACCTGTAGCATTGTAAAGTGCAAAATTGGGATCACATTCTACGCCAATGGTAAAGTCTGAGTATCCATATGGTTAGTTTTCCCATTTTGAGTTAAAATATGAGACTAAGGCTTTGGTTGTAGCCATAGTTTAGCAAATTATGTGTGGTGCTAATGCAGAATAAATAATCCCCTCCATCCAAAATTTTTGAAAATCAAGGGCATGGGTGTGAGCTATGTTGTAATGATTTTTTTTCTCTTTTTGTGGCTTCATAAATTTTTTACTTGTAAATAAAAATAGATACTCCATTTGTCTCTAGCAGGAGGGACATTTGAGCTCCCTTGGCAAATTTTACATGCCATGTGTGGTGAGCTATTTACATTCATCTCTTGTATACTTGTGTTATCTAAAACTTGCCCCGTTAATCTTTCAAAGCTAATTTTAATTGTATGTGGTTGGAGAAGTGATCTTAGATCATCGTTGTGATTTTGGAAACCACTTTAGCCTAAAAAGCCTACCCTTGCATGATTGTAATCACTAGTTACCCACTTTGAGCCTTTGGTCCCTTTTATTGGTAAACTCATTACAAACCTTGAACCATTGTTTTTATCCCTCTTTTGAATCATACCCTCCTTAAACTTAAAGATGCAACTTAAAGCTAAAAGCCTAATTTGGGGTGGTGAAAGTTGATGAAAGGATGTTTGGGACCACAAAGTTGTAAGTGAAATACCTAGTCGCCTTAGCATTGAAACCAGATAAATAGAAAAATAGAGGATCCAATGAAAGAATGAGTTGCAAGAAAAAAAACAAAATAAAAGTGGTGAAAAAAAGAAGCAAAATATAGTCATATAAAAAGAGAGAAAATAAAGAAGAGTGGCCCATAGTGAAAAAGAAGGATTAAAAAGTGTGATGTAGATGTTCAAGGAAGGGTTTAGCCATGTTGTTACCAAATGATATCCTACCCTAACATGAACCTATGTTACAAACTTATAAAGTCCTTAGAGATCTCCAACTATTTACTTTCTTTGTAGAGGCGATTGAAAATAGGGGCAAGCCTATGGTATGGCACTTGTTGCATAGAGATTTCATTTGTGAGGGAGAGAGTTTTTGTACTTAAAATTCCTTATTTCATATTTATTAGTTTGGTGTGTGGAATTCTCTTTCTTGTGAGGTTGGCATGTAAACAAGTTAAGGTGGGTGATTATGTCACCTCCCGAACAATGAGACAAATGAAGTACAACTTAGTTTTGGTCAAAAAGTGAGTCACTTCTAGAGCATTAGTTGTTATTTCTTGATTCCTCATTAAATTCTTATGTATCCTTTGATAGTGCATCTTATGATGAGGGGAGTAGTGAAAATTAGCTTAGTCCATATGCAATGAGCTACTTGTGGTAGTGACTAAGGTTGAAGTCATTGTGATCTTTAAGGCATAAGGTTTGGGCCTAAATAATTGTGTCTCGTGGTAATAGGTAGTGCTGCTTGAGGAAAACCAAATATTTTAAGTTGGGACGTTGATGAATGGTGATTTTACCACTCAGTAGCACTCAATATTCATGCACATTACCTTGTTTTAGATGAATAAATGAGACACATTTATGAGTAAATGCACTAATATCCACTCTTTGTAGGCATAGAATTGACGAGATAGAAAGATGTGGGATGGGGCTTAAAATGATCAAATGAAAGAAAGAAAAATGCAGTTGAAAACCTGGAGTAAACGGGCCTCAGTTACCGCAGCCACGGTCAGCTGATCGCGATCGTGGTAGTCAAGCAGGGCAAATCAACTACAGTCGCATAAGTCTATCGCAATTGTGGTAGCCGTGGTCGCGGCCAAGCAGGTGCGATTGCAGCTTAGCATAAGAGTTCATCCCAAGGGAAAAATCTGAAATGCACGTGGTTGATTCCAATTTTGACAAAAAGACACACCCAAGAATCATGGGAGATATTCCATCTTCCCCAATTTGAGGTTTTAGTTATTGAGTTCATAGTTTCCATACTTGGAGAATAAAATATTGTATAAATTTTGGGTTAAGAATACATTGGAGACTTTCTAAGTTGAGGATTATCTCACTCCATTGTTGATTTTTGGGAGTGCCAAGTTTGAAGTAACATTTACTTAATCTTCAACAAGTCATTTCAATGGAGATTTTGGGTATATCTATGCTTATTTATCTTTTGTGTAGCTAGATCTCTCTCTTAGGGTTATGTGTATATAGGAGTTAATAGTGTGTGTAGTTTGTTATTGTTAGCTTATATTTGGTAGTTCATGTTTATGGGTTTTATCATTACTATGCTAACTTGGTTAGGATTTGTGGGTGAAAGCCCCAAATACCTATATGGGTTTGATGAGTGAAAGCCTAATACTCTAGAAAGCTCAAGGCCATCTTCAAAAGAAGGGCTTTGGGTGAACTTTAGGAACCCACATCATCCTTGAAAGAGGGATGTAGAGGTCAAAGCAATGATAGACAATTATGTATGTAGTTTACTAAATTTTCACTATCTTAGACATAAGGGTGATTGTGAAGTTAACTATACCATGGGTATCTTCTTAGAAATAGGGATGCCTAGATTGAGGTTGTGGTTACCAATTGTTAAACACACCCATTAGGTATTCAGAAGAATCAATGGGTGAAAGTTTGGTGTTTTGTTGAAAGACTAGCATCAAAACTCATAACCAAACCTACCCACACTTGATATACTAATAATAAAGTTAACCATTTGCATCCATATATCACTTCCCTTAGTAACATATAATTTCAAGATCCGTGAATAATTATTTAAACTCTAATTATTCATAAACCCAAATTTATACTAGAAAAAACCCAAAAAGAAACATTAGTGTAGACACCTATCTCCCTCATTTTTATCTTTTTTTAACTATTGGTTTGAATTTAATTTGTATATATTATTCTGAATTAATTTGATCACCACTCATTATTGTTTCTCATGGATTCGACCCCAACTCCAAAGTTGGGTAAATATATTGACGATGATCATTTTGCACTTCAATTGACGTGTAAGTTGAGTATTAACAGACGTCCAGGTAGGCTAGACTTACCCTATCTTTTGATTGAGCTTTATGATAATAAGGTACTACTATGCTAGTTTTGGACAAATACTTATAGTTGCGTATTATTTGATATGTATACATACATACATACATACATACACACACATATATATACATACATGCCTTATTTATCTGGTTAGGACCCCATTCTAGTAAATTTTGGTCCCTTATTTTTTAGTATGATATAGCATATATCACTCTAAGATGTGAAATTAAGTTACAAAACCTTGAATTCATTTTCTTTTTAACTAAGTTACGCGAATGGCTATTTAAATATATTTTACTTACGGTTTCGGGTCTGTATGTACTTTATTTTCATCCTTGATTGTGAAATTTGGCACCACTTGGTGCCTGTTATGATATGATTTGGATTTTTATGTTACAATTAGATATGGTTACTATGAGTTTTGGTTCGAGTCCAGCATCTGATTATGATGATCTACGAATTTTGATATTGATCATGGTTGTTCTAGGATTTGTGGTTCCTTTGAGTTTTGGTTCGAGTTCGACATCTGATTAGGAGTTTTGTTATTTATCATATAAGTGGACTCTCATTATTACCCTTTATTTTCAGTTCAAATCCGGCATATGAGATCTTGTTATTATCCACCACTACCGATTTAAGCTCGACATCTGGCCTCTTGTTACTATCAATTGGTGCGGCTCAAGCCCGGTGCACATTTGGATGGTTAATATAGTTTCATGGGGTTGGTTCGGTTATGAATTATTTACACTTATTTTAAAGTTACTTTTTATGTGTCCCACCTGCTTATGAGGACATGATTGGGTTAATTATCTTCTTCAGTGTGCCTAGAGGTCTTATGAAGTGGTTAGGTTATGTTTTTTTTCTTTTATTATTATGTTATTTATCTTTCTATATCACTTTTACTTGTTCCTATATCGCATTTGTCTAGCTCGATAATTGTTTGCCTTTCAATCCTTATGTACTGTTGACTTAGACTACACCCTTGCATTTTAGTTATACTTCTTCTATATTGAGCTCAATCGACCAATGATGCCTACTAAGTACCCATTGCTTTGATACTCATACTACACTTTTGCATCTTTCCCCTGATGCAGATTCGGGTACTAGCAACTGATATTGACGTGATTCCTACTTTTCAGTACTGACCTAAAGTAGGGTGAGTTTGTTGTTTTCTGAGGTCAATCATCCTCTATCGGTTCCAATTTAGTCTTTTGTACTCAAGACTACTTGTATATATTGTGTATATTTTGGATTCTGTCTGGTATCTAGATATCTTTTAGTAGTGGCTCTAGTACAGACCTTATCAAGTCTTGGGACGGATTCGTTTGTATATTTGATCTATTTTCTTCTCTTATTTTGATATTCATTGTATGTTTCCTTTATGTTTTTCTCTTATTATTACTACTGTTATCATTATATATGATCTTTTTCTGATTTTTTTTTAGTTAGCCGGTTACCTATCATTCTAGGCTATGGCTTGGCTTGCTTACTGGTGGGATAAAGTAGGCACCATCATGACTTGAGAAATTAGAGTGTGACATAATTTAGAATTTCAATGAGAATTATTATATTCTGATAATTCCATGACTCTAGATAGAAATACATCCCTATACCATCTAAAGGATGTAAGAGTTTACATCTTAAGTTTTAGAGCATAGTCTTAACGATTTCACTATTGTCAGACCATCATCTTAAAAAATGTTCCATAATTTAAGGATTAAAGTATAAAATGCATTTTGAATAGTTGTTCATCTTCCTACTTAATCGATTGTAATATTCTATAGCATTGATCCTGCATTAAATAATTATCTCATCATTTTTTTAATTGTCTAGTAAATCCTGCAGCAATCATCTCTGCAATAGTTTTATCATGATTTTCATTAGCTTTGCAAATTGTATTATACATACACATTCGATGTATTGTTATGGCAATTGTCCTATCACTATAACTATCTATGTTTCATTAATAAATTTATTTTCTATTATAACTATTGGAGATCACTATTTTCTGTTCCTCAAATAAAACATCTTGAGTAGTGGACCCATGATAGTAGTATATCTTTTTGGAATGATTTTCTAGCATATTTTTCTGAGATCTTATTAATGTCATTCGAGATTTTATAATTATCATCTTTTGATAGTTCAAAATTATCATAAGTACTTAAAGAACTAATTTTTAACCCGTTTACTTTTTTTCTAATAATTTTTCTAGATCATTAAGACCTCTTATTAATTTAAAAATTTTTATGCTAGAGCAGGTTGAATACTTATAGTAGCAATTGAGACTTGTTCTTTTCTTTTTGTATCACTAGGATCTATTTTCTTTATTTGAACATATTTTCAATTCTATCATGAATGAAAATAATTTATTCACCCAATATATTCAGATAAATATTAGCATAGGCAACTTTTAATCATAGTATTAACATGTTGAGCCGTAATAAAGGCAATGTTATTTTAAGTAATTTTGCAAATGCAGCAAAATAAACTATTTTATCATCTTTTTCAAGTTGAAAAGATTGTTGAGGAGGAAATACTGACTTGTTGATTTCACATTACTTAGTTTATAATCTCTTTCTAATATGAAAATATAACTATCATCATATCTTGTTAAAAACCAGGGAACAAAAGCAATTATTTTTTTATAGTTGAAAATATCCTTATACAATTCTTCCTCAAATAAATACTTTTCTTCTTTATTAAATTTTTTTAAAAATCAATTTCTAAAAAATTTTCACTTGGATTTAAAGAAGTAATTTGAGATTTTTTTTGTCAGTGACTCCAGACTAAAATTAGTTTTGTTTTGATTCATTTTAAACCTGTACGAAAATTCATTTTGAACTCAGTTGAGTCCAAGTCTAAAATAACATTAGCTATATTATCTTTATCCAGTCTAGTATTACTAACTCTATTATTTTTCCTAATCTGAGAAGTAGAAGCTCTAGATGGGGATTTACTACAATCAATCGGAGAGATATAAGAAGTTGATCTAGTTAATTTAGATCCAATACTAAGATTATCAGCTCTATTTATTAGAGGTGTGGGATTAGAAAAACTGGTTTTAACAGTACCATTCGTGGTCTGTTCAACCTCCGTAATTTCACTTTTCATATTATTTTGAGGAGGGTCACCTTCCTCAAAAATCCATTCTTTGAAAATAAATCAATTTCATCCTATTTAATAGGTCTTATGGTAATAGATTTTAATTTGCTAAAAATCATTTCTATTAAAATAGTTTCATTTTTAAAATCCATAAGTTTACACATAGGATTTAAAGTATATAAAGGTTTATAATAATTTCTATAAAATATATATATAACTTCAGTTCCTAGCATATAATTATAGCCATGTAGTTTAACACTTAATAATAAAGTATTTAAAGAATTCTCACCATTTAACGATATTTGTAAACTATAAGTATTAAAATATATCGGATCATAAGCTAATCTTGTTTGTATTGTTCCTATAAGAGACTTTTCTCAATTTTAATTTCTTCCATCTCTTAGGGTAGCTATAAAACTCTCATACAAACCTCTTAAAATAAGTGATTTAAGTTCAATTCGTATTAGTCCAATATGCATAAATCTATATATGGAGTTTCTTATAAGGATTCAAATCATATTTAGATAATAATCTAAAAGTAACATGATCATCATCAATAGTAGCAGTTTTTTCAGTTGTTTTAACAACTTATTTAAGACCCAATTTTTCAGAAATTCCAATTTGGTATATAAGTTAGGTTGGACTTTAAGAATTGTTATTTATTACGAAGGTCTAAATGTTGTAGCATATCATATTCTTCTTTTCTACTATTTTTAATAGTAGTTTATTTTTTCAATGATAATCATAATAAAGATGTGTTGAACGTATAGAACCCATGATTGTCAATATCACATGGCTCTAATATCATAACGAGAATAAAATTGCTGATATTACAGGAGATCTTTACACGTTAATAATCTTGATAGTAATAATTATGGTCCATTATGAGTCCAAATATAGCCCTAAACACCTTCGTTGACTTTAATGGACCTTTTAAAAGGACCTCCGGCATAGCCTGAATCAAAATTATTATTAGCGGAATTAGTAATAGCTACCTTAGTATCATTGGTTGATAAGATTCTTATAAAGGATTTCGTATCATATTTTAATTGTATTTTACTGTGTTATAGTTCAACACAAAAGTATTTAGCCTACCATTTAGGCTAGTTCAAAGTAAGGATAGTAAAATAAAAAACAAAAATTGAAAGTACCTCAAATTAAAAAGCTTAACCAGTGTTTTTTGAAAATAAATAAACTAGTAGACTTTTATTGGTAGATGAATATTTTACAATGAAAGTAAAAAAGAGTGAGGGGGTTTTCAGATACCTGCCTCTAATAAATCAAACTAGATCCTTATATAGTGGATCTTTTAAGGAAAATACAAACATAAAAAAGTAGACATTAAAAAACATGACTAATCAAGTCTACTAGTAAATCACGACTTATTTATTATTATATTATTACATCTTTCTGAAATAGCAGAAGCTAGCATGTCTTTTTTTCTAATTATTTTGAATTTGGGATCAAATGTCATTCACAGTTTTATTCCCTTTCCTTTGTCTTTTGCTGACGTGGGAGATTCTTCCAACCGTTCTTTAAATTTTTGCAAGTACTCATCAATATCATTTGTCATTGCTTTAGGTACTTTGTAATTCTTCTGCTAAGCATTCTTCTTCATTATCTATGGCATGACCAGCAGTTGCCATAGAAATGCCTGATGCATTTTTCATGTCAAGATTTTTCATTAAATCTTTCGTTATTTCTTTCATAGATGAGGCTATCAGTTCTGATTTGGATATTATTCTATTTTTTATTTGGAGTCTTCTTGCAATGTTCTTGAAAGGACTAATTCCGTCCTTTTGTTGTATTGCTGTCATATCTCTTTATTCTTTGTATTCGGCAATGACTACATTGATATAATCAATTATCACTTGTTCATGGATATGGCCTTCAAGGTTCTTTTGATTTAACATATTTCAGAATTTTGTATAAAATTCTCTTGTGACATAAAAAAATTATTAAGATTGGTTTTTATTTCAACGGACCATTTCATTATCCAAGGAATAGAAAATTCAATAAAGAAATGCATGGTAGAAATACCTTTAAAATAAATAATATCTTTCTCCAATTTCATTAATGTTGGAGATAATTCTACTTATTCAACATATAAATTTTTGAATGATTCTGATAAATTTTTTATAGATGGTCCATAATAAACTCACCATTATCCAAACCAATTAAAAATATTTTGACTAAAAATATTAGCAAATTTTTTTATAAATCATGAGTACTTTCTATTATGATTCTCATATAAAAGAGCTCTATTAAGGCTTTCAACATAGTTTCAATAATTAAATTTAATAGAAATCTTTTGTTCTGGATGAAGATAATCCTTTTCTTTAAGAGTATTAAGATCCCGCTGTTTTGGAGTAACTTTTATTTTTATAATGATTTTCAAAAAGTTATAAATCATTTTGGTATTAGCAAGTTAAAATTGTTGAAAAGTCCAGTTGATCCTATATATGGGAGTATTATCTCAAAATGCATATGTAGTAATAGCATATGATGTAGTGTCTAGGTATCTCTACATTAGTTGTCATGGGTTATTTTTACATTTCAAATCTTTTTTTTAATTTAATAATATTCATGAATTCCTGATATATTTGATATTCTTTATTGATATTTGAACTGCTCACAATATTTGCAGCTATTGACTTTTGACTTTTTATTTGGACTAGGACAGTGCCTCAGCCCATTCTTGTTCATCCTCTTTCCCCTCTATTAGAAGATATTGAAAATTGTGACTTCATCTTATATAAGAGAAAAGTTATCCATTTGAGATTGTTGTTACAAAACTGCTTATTTGAGTAACACTTGTATAAAATAGCTTTTCAGAAAAGTTCTTTTGAAAAAAAGCAATTTGTGTTTGGTAAATTCGTTTGGAAAGTGCTTTTGATAAATAGATTATGTTTGGATAATCTTTTTCAAGAAGTACTTTTTTTGAGAATAATGAACAAAAAGGACATGTATTAATAGATTTCTACTACTAAAATCAATTTATAGAGAAAATTTATTTTAAATATGTATTATAATATTTTCAATTAAAATTTTATTTTGATCTAATTAAAAAGTACATACTCTAAAATTTTCAATTAATATTTTTATACATTGATATATTACTTAAATAATTTAAATATTATTTAAAAACATCAAACAAAAATGAATATAAAAATTATTTCATCAATTAAATTAGTACATATGAAGAAATTATTTCATAAAGAATTATGATGTAAATATGTAGTATAAAATTTTAAAATTAAACTTTAATAAAACTTATAAGATATGTTAATTAATTAATAAGGGATATATATATATATATATATATATATATATATTTGTGTGTGTATGTGTGTTGTGTGTTGTGTGTGTGTGAATGAGTAAGTGAGTGAGTGGTAGGGATATTTTTGTCTAGAAAAAAAATAATTTTCTGCTTCTGCTTCTACTGTTTTTTAAAAGCCAAAATTTTTTGGTTTTTTCCAAAAGTAGAAAAATTGCTTCTACTTCTTTTTCAAAGCACTTTTGCAAGTTAGCCAAACAACCTTGTTTTCCAAAAAAAAACTAATTTTTTTTCTCAAAATAAGTGCTTATTTTTTAAAAATAAGCAATTCCAAACAGGCACTAAATATTGTATTATACAAATTAAGAAGATTATTATCAGATCTCCTTAAATATTGTATTTTAAAATCAAATAAAGCCAATAAAGCTTGTCATCTTGCAAACATTTGTTTAGAAACATCAATCTTTATTTAATATGAATTTTGTTGCTTGAAAATCAATTTTTATTAAAAACTTTTGATTATACAAAATCTCCTTGAAATTTTAAAACACATTTTACTATTGCAAGAATTTCTTTTGCAATAGTTGCATAATCTTTTTTGGCTATTATTTTATTTTTCAGAATAAAATTGAATAAGATATGCTTGTTTATCTTATGAAAAATATTATTTTTAAAATTTCAGCATACCCAATATCAGAAGCATTCATCTCTTCTATTTTTTTTTTTTGCAATTAGAATTGGCTAATGTAAGACATGGTAGGTTATTAACTATAACGAAATATGTCATATGTGGTTTTATTATAAATTATTCTTTCAATTCGAATATAACATTATAAGATAAATATGCATTGTATTTGAAAAAGTTAAAGCTAATGAACAACTTATCTTCTTTTTTCAAATTGATTATGTTATTTGAATTTGAGTGAAAGATGAAATGGAATAAAATTCTACCTTCCTAATCTCTCTTATATATATCCCTACAACAATATATAATGGTATGTTTAGTTTATTTATGAAACTCTTCATATTCTTCATTTTATAATTTTTTTTTATTTAGCATTTTTATTTTTATATGACGATGGTGATCATTTAACAAGATAATTTTCTTTTGTATTATATCCATGCTTGAATTCAAGTAAGTGATATTTTTTGTTTTGATTTTATAAAACTAAAATTGTGAAGAAACATACATACAATTTGATTAACTAATAAAAGAGAAACATGGATATTTATACATGTAAATCTTTAAATTTATGCATGCATATAAACTATTAAAAAAAATTAAAATTTCTTCATTATTCTCTATTTTTTTTTTGAAGAAAATTTATCTTCAATGATTTTTTACTATCTAAAATAAAATTTAATTAATTTTAAATATTAGATAAAATCTAAGTTGTGATAACTTATCTATTTTTATTTGAATTTAAGATGAGAATTATTTAAAATTTGATAAGAAAGGTAAATCTATGAATAACACTACATACAAAAAGTTAATATTTTAAAAATAAAATAGAAAGAGAAAAGCGGTAATGACTAAAACTCAAGCAACAACTCAAATTTTATATTTATTATTTCTTATGTTGGCCTTCACCCGAAGTTAAACACAATAGGTTAATTTGGTGGAAATCCCCCAAAAGGGCCTAATAGGTAATCCAACACAATAAATAAGGAAGATAATAGAAATATTTTAAAAGTAGTCACTACATAAATACCATCTCATGACCTGGTAGAGTTAGTACAAGAGCATCTAGAAATAAAACTACAATCCAAGTATCTAAAATAGTCAGTACGTCTATCTTGAAACAAGAGACTAAACATAGAAAGATAAAAGGAAATAAGTGACTCCGACTCCAAAAGCTCACCCTATCTCAAGCTATCAACATAGCACGAACATCGATCAACGGCAACAACTAGTACTCGAATCTGCACCAAAAAGGTACAGAAGTGTAGCATGAGTACCAAAACAATGGGTACTCATCACGAATCATCGATCGACTGAGCTAAATCATGATATAAGTATGATAGAAGCAAGATAACATAACTAAATTAAGGTAAGAAAATAAACATGAATCAACTTCAACATCATTGTGCATACATAGGTAAATAAACAGAAATAATATCATAACATAACATAAAGCATCAACACATGCAAACATAACTACAAAATTGGCTCCCATATGCCAATTGGTGAAGAAAAGTAAATAACCTATGGCAAGACCCCATAAGTCTGGAAGGTACAAACAAGATAGCATATTCCACCACTATGATTTATCACTCTCATAATACCATTAGAATTCATCCAAGTCATGCCACACTATAGCCATCTCTTGTCCATATTCATCATTTGTCAATTAATCAACATTTATCAATAAATCATTATTTCACTAGAATTCATTTATACCATATCACATTATAACCATTTCATTATAGACTTAGCCAAATTGCTATTTTTAATCTCACGCCCCAATATCATCATATCATAATGAGTATATCATCATAGCATAATCAATAGCTGAACTTGAATCGGTAAATATATCATCAATAGCCAGACTTAAACCGGTAAATATATCATCAATAGTCAGACTTGAACTGGTAAATATATCATCAATAGCCAGACTTGAATCGATAAATATATCATCAATAGTTGGACTTGAATCGATAATTATAAATATATTAACACAATTAATAGTATCATCAAATAGCATAGGTAATAGGATAATCAATAGGAATCAATCATTGCATCAACCAACAAACCTATCAAGTGTCCAAAATTTCCCAATATTACCTCATTAAGCAACTCCAAGAGTCTAACAATCATAATACGGTCAACAAAAGCTAGTATGTGTCTTAGCCTAAGGTGGGTCAAGGGCCCACTTCTAATCCCCAAAGTTCCATTTTATGTAAATTCTACCCAAACAAGGATTAAGGTATCTAAATCAACTTTGAGATGTTAAATAAGCCTCAAGTATCCCTAAGATAGGAAATCCATCTAGAACATAAGCAACTAGGTCAACTAACCCAAGAATTACAACTCATCATACCTATACCTAAACCCATCTAAAATATAATACGATATCATAAACACACTACGAATTAGCTCAATCTAATAAGGGATAAAACCTAGCCTACATGGACGACGAAGAAAGCTAAATAATCAGCTAAATCACCGCTTTTTCTTTTTGAGAAGTTTTTGCACGATGCCAAGCTATCAAAATCACATTATACTCATTAATAAGAGAATAATTATACCCATATTTCACCATTGTGATTCGAGTCCAAAAATCACCTAAAATCTCATGTGGGTCCCATTTATAAAAAATTATATTTCCGAAGCCAACCCAACATTCCCACATTCTTAAGGAGTCATTAACCTCAAAATGGGTGAATTCCAAGCTAATTTGGGGCTAAAATAAAGCCCCTAAGGTTTTGGAATTTTTGATCAACAAATGAAAAATCAACCATGAATCTAGAGGAATCTTACCTCAAATCTGAAGGAGAATCAAGAAATAAGCATTAATAAAGGTTCCCAAATCAACCACAAGCTTTAATTTTAATTTACTGCTTCAATAAAGGTTTCAGTCTCAAGAGATTGGGTAAAGAATGAGCAATACTGTGATAAAATGGCCTATTTATACTTCTCCCAGGTACTCGGGTCTCGTGATCGCAACCTGATCTTCGCAATTGTGGTATATTAGGACTGCACTAGTGAATTTCAATCACAAGAAGACACCACAATCGTGGTACTTGAGTCTTACTAGGGGTATCACGATCATGAACCTTGGCTTGCAATGGCGATGCACATAAAAACAGCAGTAGACTTGGAATTTTCAAGTCTCTGCCAAGCCCTCGTGATTCATTTGGAATCCCGTATATGCAAACAAACTATGTAACCATACCAAATTCAATATTTTGGACTCAATGGCATAGTAAAAATTTCCATTCGAGGTTGTTTCGATGAAATGTGTGTACCACTCTCAATTTCCAATTCCTTAACTTTCTGACAAATAGGTCGAATTGATCTCGGGTGCCTCAACACCTAAAACAAGAGTCCACTGATGAGTGGTGATTTTACCACTCAGTTTTACTCAATATTCATGCACATTACCTTATTTTGAATGAATAAATGAGTCATTATTATAATTCAATGAACTAATATCCACATTTTATAGGCAGAGTTGATGAGATAGAAAGATATAGATTGGAGCTTAAAATGATCAAAAGAAAGCATGAAAGTGCATATAAAGACCTGGAGCAGAAATGGCCTCAGTTACCACAGCCATAGTCTAAGGACGGTGATCGCGGTCAGTCAAGTAGGTCAACAAGCTGTGATCGCAATCGCGGTATAGCCTCTACGATCACAGCCTAGTGGAAGAGTTCAGCCCAAGGGAAAAAAAGAAAATGCACGTGGCTGATCCCAAATATGACAAAGGAAGACTCAAACCCTAATCCATCATATTCTATTTTCCCAACTTTTTGGTATTGTTCTAGGGTTTATATCCCTCCATTCTTTGAGAAGAAAATATTGTATAAATTTGGAGTGAAGAATATTTTGGAGTCACTTCCAAGTGAAGAAGTAGTGAACTCCCTTTGGATATTTGTTGGATCTCATAGTTTGAAGTAGCATTCACTTAGATTTTCTCAAATTAAATCTATGGAGATTTTAGATAAAGTCTTTACTTATTTATCTTATGAGTAGCTATTGTTTCTCTTAGGGTTATGCTAGAATAGGGTGTAAATATGTATGGGATGTGATTTGTTTGTGCATTTACTAGTTTGTGGTGTTGGATTCTACTATTGCTTGGGTAAATTGATTGGGATTTGTGGGTGAAAGACCCAAATACCCAAATGGGTTTGATGGATGAAAATCCCAAGCTTTTGAAAGCTTAAACTATCCTTTAAAGAGAGGTTTGGGTGAACTTTAGGGACCTACATCATCCTTGAAAGAGGGATGTAGGAACCAAGGCAATAGTAGATAATTTATGAGCATAGTTGACTAATCTTCACTATCTTAGACATAAGAGTGATTGTGAAGTTGACTATACTTAAGGCACCATCCTAGAAATAGGGGTGTTTAATTGAGGTATTAGGTGGGTTTTGATTGAAGCACTCATTAGGTACTCGAAAGGGTCAATGAGTGACACCCTTGGGATTTTGTTGACAAACTAGCCTTAAGGATTTCTAACCTAGACTACCACATCACCAACACTTAGAATTTGCATCAAATTATCACACTCGTGCATATGTTTCCCCTAGGAAAGCATAATCCCATGATCCGTGCTTAATTGCCTAGACTCTAATTATTCATACCCCCAAATTGATACTATAAAATCTCAAAAATAAATATTAGTGTTAATACCGTTCTCACCCCACACTCCCATTTTTATATTTTTGTAATATCGGTTTAAATTTAACAAGTATCCATTACTTCAAATTAACTTGATTTCCACTCACATTGTTCCCCGTGGATTCGACCCTGACTCTAAAGTTTGGTAAATATATTAACGACAACCGTCTTGCTTTTAAATTGACGTGTAAGTTGAGAATTATAAAAAATGGCACCATTGGCGAGGAACAATTTAGTGTATTAAGTTATTTTGAAATTCTAGCTTACTTGCTTGAATTCAAGTTTATAAATATTTGTTTGTGATTTTCTTTTGTTTCTTGTGTTAGGTAGATTTTCATTTTTGTTTACTTTTCTCTATGAAATCTTCCGACAAATATGATTTTGGTAGTTGGAAGTCCTATCTTGACGATCCATGTCCATAATATGACAGACCTCACTTTAGAAGAAATTGCACATATGCTCCCTAGAGAGAGATGGAAATACCATCTCGATCTTATTAGGAGTATGATTGTTCTTTATGTGGTGGTCAAGATGGACATTGGAGTGATTTCCTAAATGTCCCCTCCCCTTATTATGCTAACTGAGTTACTAGTTCTTCTTATGAGTTTGATAGGTCTTATAATGAGATGAAGGAAGAGCAACATACCAGATCCAATAGTTTTAAGGCAATGCTTCAAACTATTTTGGATCAGGTGACTACAACGGTGGAGAAGTGCAAGACATACATCAATCCAATGAGGCATTTGTAAGGGAAATTATCAAGATAGAGGAAATGGGAAAGGAATCAAAACTTAAAAATACCACTACCTTGCCCATTTGCCAAGAGGGGGTTAATTAAGAAGAGAAACCAAGATATGATGATCATCTTGGTAGTCAAGAATCCTCGGTGATTTCCCAATCAGCCAAATCAAATGATGTAGAAGATGTCCAAATAAAGGAAACGGTACTAGAGTCAAAAGAAGAACCAAAACGCATCTCTTATGATGACTCTAGTTTATTTCAGAGTGAAGAAGACAATTTCGGGATAAAGGTTTAGACCTCATTCAAATCACTTTTCAACATTGTACTTAGAGAATGTGATGACAATCCATCTACCTAAAAAAATGGTGGATTGTCAGAAGAAGGAGTACAATCCCTATATTTTGGGATTTGACAATCCAAGGGAGAAATTGGAAGCCCCACCATCAATGGCCAAGAAATTCAACTTCCGATGTATAACTAGTGACCTATTGATATGCATACCTTTAACTAAGGAGCCAAAATGCAAATGTGATGTGAAGTTGGGTAAAGGTTCAAGTCTTCAAAATGGTGAGATAGAAGCTCCCTCGTTATTTCCTCCCATCTTCCAAGTTTCATCTTGGAAGATCGAAATCTTGGGTCCCTCTATTTCTCAATGCATCATGAATGAAAGTTAGGATGGAGATTCAAATCTTCTAAGTAGAAGCACAAACGGGAGCTGAGGAGGCATCATGATAAGGCATTAAACTAAGAGCTCGATGGGAGGTACCATATAAAGCCACAAAAATTAGCTTGTATCTTTTTATTTTATGCATGACAGAGTAGATATTATTTATGCATTTGTTCATGCATAATCCATGAAAAGGTTGTGCTATGAGGAATTTTGATTGAAATTGAAAAAAGGAACTGTGAAATTGGCATATTTGGACTAAACAGAGGAGTACATGAGACCTTAATTTTTGTCTCAGCTATCACGACTGCGGCCTATACCTCTGCAATCGCGAAAGCCGCGTGCCTGCAATAGCGAAAATAGGACCGCGATCTCGGTCGAATCAACTAAAATAACTATCTGACTGTCATTTCTTCACATGCACCTCTCTTCAAATTCTCTCCATTTTTGGCATTGTGTAGAGCATCCAAGTGTTCATTTCAATCTCCTTTCTTCATATCAATCGGTATGTTCTATCAACTCCTTTGGTTTCATCATAATTTTATACTTAGAACTTGTAGTTTAGGGAAAGGCCCAACATAGTATTTTTGACTCAAAATCTATATTTGTTTTTTAGTATTGTAGTGATTAGCTGTTGTAGTTGGTGTACACAACAATGGGGAATTCTTGGGTACCCTGATTTGGGCCTAAAATTATTAAAGTTAATGTTTATAGTATGTGTTTGATTCAATGCCCCTAATGAGTTCAATGTGAATTCCTTCGAGTTTGGGGCTATACTCACGCAATCTAGGCTTAAGTTCTCTGATTATGATGTTGATTCACCTAGTGGGAATATAAATTTAGGGTTAAAATTGTGTGTTTTGAGTGATGTGAAAAACTGTCGACTATGGTCTCAGGTACCGCAATCACGTTCATTGCTCCGTGATCGCCATACCTAAGAGCGGTCGTCTACAAAAGCCAAAATTTCTACACACCTATTTCTCATCCTAGAACCTTCTATAACACTACCACATAAGCTTAACTAATTAATCTAGTATGATTTTGGTATGATAATTCTAATTATGGTCTAGATTGTAATGCTTACAGTTACTAAGCTGCAAAGATGGGAGGTTTTGACAACTCCAGGTTTATGACTGTCGAATGATAAAACCTCTACTACACTGATCTAGCAAGTACTGAATTAGTCTTGAAAAAGGGTATTTACCTTTATAAAGTGGGTGAGAAGCTTCTAGCATTCCATGCTTGACTCACTTCTATTGGGTAGATGTAATTTACCCCAGACCACTGCCAATGAGCATTGGGTTCATGAGTTCTATGCAAACCTTAGCATAGTTTCTCTCACAAACCCAGTGATGATGATTTGGGGTAATGAAGTAAACTTCATAGCAGAGCAGATTAATGAGATATATGAGCTCCCGAATGCTGACATGGGGCAGTTCCAAGCAAAAGTATGCGAGCCAAGGACATGGATGGCAAAAATATTATGTTCAGGAAAAGAATTTCTCTACAACACCATTAAAAGAGATATTTTGATGAATGACTTCACAGCTGAGGCCAGGATTTGGCTGAATATTATCTACAGTAGAGTATTGCCATGAACTCACATAACTATTGTCATAGATTTGCGAGTGTGGATAGTGGCTTGCATCCTCTCTGACATTACTCTAAATATGGGCGAGATTATACTCTTAGAGTGGTGACACTTCAAGAACCAGGGAGGTACACTTCTTCTCTTTCTTTCCCTTATCATTGAGCTTTGCAAAAGGGCAGAGGTAGAGGAGTATGTTGTAGATACTTGGGTGCACCCAGGCCCCTGCATCTTCTCACTTAAATTTTGGGGTAAGGATGCCCCTGGTCAAAGCAAGAAAATGAAGGTGGACTTAGGCAAGTTGACCCAGGAGGACACAGACTCTTATAGACCTTCATCAGCCAACCCCTTAGATGATATCTCAGGTCAGATGTGAGTGGTTAGGGGCTATTATCCAGATTACCTTAGGTATCGGGAAAGCCCTCCACCATTCACTATTCATATGTATCTCAAACAGATTTTGAGATATACTAGGAGGAGCATAAAAAGTAAGGAGCCATAGTTTCTAGCTTAGAGAGAGCTTATTCTATCTTGGTTGCGTCACACAGGGACCTCAGGGAGTCACATAAAAAGATGGTGAAGATAGAGAAGAAGAGAGATAAACTCTTCAAAAAGCTGTAGAAAGGGGTAAAGGGCATCTTTAAGGTTCTCAAAACAAATGATTGAATGCCTTCGCCTAGGTTTGAGAGTGATGACAAGGCCCCTGTGGATTGGTCATCTGATAATACCAGTGGTGATGGTGCAAAGTCAGTAGGAGAGGACAGCTCCTGTTGCAGATTTAGGAATACCCCTTTTACCCTTGCTTTATTGCACATGCAATTAGGATACTGCTTTTCTTTTAGTTGGGAGTGCCCCCAGATTTGTGTTTTTTGATATGTTCCTGGATATATTTATGTTGGATGATGTTTTTTTTGATGTTTTTGGGATGTTATATTTGGGTACTCTGATGGTGCCCACTTTTTCATGGATTATCATGTGGGTTTTGTTTTAGTTTTCTTTTTACTTTAGATTTATTTTGATTGTGGTAACGTATGAAGATGTTTTCCCTATGATAGATTGAGTGACGACATTCTTAAGGTTAAAGCATCGTGTTTGGGGTTTTGAATCATAAGAGCAGGGGAATTCTGAGTACCCATGCCATCAAAGGTCATAATGCAAGAGAAGTCTAAGTAACTGTGGCATTGTAAATTATAAATTTGGGATCACATTATACACTTTTGGTGAAGTCTGAGTATCCATATGGTTGGTTTGCCCATATTGAGCCAAAATGTAAGACTAAGACTTCGGTTGTTGCCATGTTTAGCAAATTGTGTGTGGTGCAAATGCAAAATAAGCAAACCCATCCGTCCAAAAATTTTCAAAAATCAAGGGCATCGAAATGAACAACTCTGCAACAAAACTTTTTTCTCTTTTTGTGATTCCATACATGGTTGACTTGTTAATATGATAGATACTAAAAATTTTGTCTCTAACGGGAGGGACAATTGAGCCTCTTTGGTGAATTTTGCATGCCATGTGTGGTGAGTTATTTGCCTTCATCTCATGTATACTTGTGTTATCTAGAACTTGCCCCATTAATCTTTCAAGGCTAATTTTGATTGTATTTGGTTGGAGAAATGATCTTACGCCATATTTGTGACTTTGGAAACCACTTTATCCTAAAAAGCCTACCCATGCATGAATGAAATCCCTAGTTACCCACTTTGAGCCTTTGGACTTTTCTTTGGCACACACGTTATAAGCCATGAACCCTTTTTATCCCTCTTTTGAACCATACCCTCCTTGAAATTGAAAAATACAACTTGAGGCTAAAAGCCTAAGTTGGGGGTGGTGAAGATTGATGGAAGTAAGTTTGGGGCCATGAAGTTTTTTTTGTGAAATTCCTAAGTTCCTAAGCATTGAAAGCAAATGAATAGAAAAATAAAGGGTCCAACAAAGAAAAGAAGTGCATGAAAATTGCAAGAAACAGAAATCAAAGAAAATGGGTGAACAAAGGAAGTAAAAAGTAGGCATATGAAAAGAGAAAAGATCAAAGAGGAATGGCCCATAGTTGAAAAAATGAATTAAATAGTGTGATGTAGATGTTCAAGGAAGGGTTTATCCAAGTTGTTCCCAAATGACATACTACCCTAACCCGAACATACATTACAAGCTTAAAAAGTCCTTTGAGATCTCCAACCATTTACTTTCTTTATAGTGGCGATTGAAAATAGGGGCAAGCCTATGGTATGGCACTTGTTAATATAGAGATTTTTTTTGTGAGGGCGAGAGTTTTGCACTTAAATTCCTAGTTATATGTTTGGTAGCTTGGTGTTTGGAATTTTCTTTCTTGTGAGGAGGTATGTGAATGAGTTGAGGTTGGTGATTTTGTCACCTTTCAAGAAATGAGGGCAATAGAGTATAGCCTAGTTTTAGTCAAAAGTGAGTCACTTCTAGAGTATTAATTGTTGTTGCTTGGTTTCTCTTAGAAGTCTTGTGCATCCTTAGGTATTGCATTTTATGTTGAGGGGTGTACTGAAAACATCTTGGCCCATGTGTAATGAGCTACTTGTGGTGGTGACTAAGCCTGAAGTCATTATGATCTTTAAGGCATGAAGTATGGGCATAGATAATTATTGTCTTAGGGTAAGAGGTAGTATTTCTTAAGGACAAGAAAAAGCTTTAAGTTTGGGGTATTGATGAGTGGTGATTTTACCACTCATTTGCACTCAACATTCATACACATTACTTTGTTTTGAATGAATAAATGAGATATAACTGTGATTAAATGCACTAATATCCACATTTTTTAGGCACAGAGTTGATGAGATAAAAAGATGTGGATTAGAGCTAAAAATGATCAAAATGAAGCAAGAAAGTGCAGATGAAGACCTGGAGAAGAAATGGCCTTAGTTACCACGGTTGCGGTCAGTCAAGTAGGTCAACAAGCTACGATCATGAGATCCGATTGTGGACGCAGCATAGCCTCTACAATCGAGGCCTAGAGAAAGAGTGTAGCCCAAGGGTAGAAAAGGAAATGCACTTGGCTGATCCCAAATTTGACAAAAGAAAGACTCAAACCCTAATCCATCATATTCCATTTCCCCCAACTTTTTAGTATTGCTTTAGGGTTTTTAGCCTCTATTCTTGGAGAAGAAAATATTAAATAAATTTTGGTTGAACAATATTATGGAGTAACTTCCAAGTGAAGAATTAGTGAACTCTCATTGAAGATTTGTTGGATCTCACAGTTTGAAGTAACATTTACTTAGATTATATCAAATCAAATCAATGGAGATTTTGGGTAAAGTTTTTACTTATTTATCTCTTGAGTAGCTAGTTTTTCCTCTTTGGGTTATGCTAGAATAGGATGTAAATATGTATGGGATATGATTTGTTGGTACATTTACTAGTTTGTAGTGTTGAATTCTACTATTGCTTAAGTAAATTCAATGGTATTTATGGGTGAAAGACCCAAATATCCAAATAGGTTTGATGGATGAAAATCCTAAGCTCTTAAAAGCTCAAACCATCCTTGAAAGAAAGGTTTGGGTAAAATTTAGGGACCCACATCATCTTTGAAAGATGGATGTGGGAACCAAGGCAATAATAGATAATTTATGAGCATAATTGACCAATCTTCACTATCTTAGACATAAGGGTGATTATGAAGTTGACTATACTTAAGGCACCAGCCTAGAAATAAGAGTTTTTAATTGAGGTATTAGGTGGTGTTGATTTAATCACTCATTAGATACTCGAAAGGGTCAATGTGTGACACCCTTGGGGTTTTGTTGACAAACTAGTCTCAAGGATTTCTAACCTAGAATACTATATCACCAACACTTAGAATTTGCATCAAATTATCACACACTCGTGCATATGTTTCCCCTTGGAAAGCATAATCCCAAGATCCGTGCCTAATTGCCTAGACTCTAATTATTCATAGCCCCAATTTGATACTATAAAATCCCAAAAAGAAACATTAGTATTAATACCCTCACCCCTCTATTTTTATCTTTTTGTAACATCGATTTGAATTTAACAAGTATCCATTATTTTAAATCAACTTGATTGTCACTCACATTGTTCCTCGTGGATTCGACCCCGACTCTAAAGTTGGGTAAATATATTGACGACGACCGTCTTGCACTTTAATTGAAACGTAAGTTGAGTATTATCATCCACCTAGCCGAAAATCAATATTTCAAAGCCGCTAGAACATTCAAAATTTGTATTTGAGGTTGTGTGACTGAATTTTTCCTCTTTGGCCATTTGAAACCAGCGGAGACTTTAAAATAGGAAAATGACTCTAAAAACCAAACGAACTGCCTAGTAACCAAACTGTCAGTTCCAGCAAGTCATAAATGACTTAGGGCAGCTGTAGAAAATCTCTAACAGTGAAAATAAGTGGAAATTTAGAAAATAACCTAAAGAGTCATTATAATAGTGTTGCTCACGTGGAGGATGATAAGAAAGAGTTAGTTTGTGAGGTTCATGAGATTGCTAGAATGGGATTTCATTTGGTTGATTCGACCGAAGGTAGTGTTTGGGTTCCAAATAGTTTAGAATATTTATTGGTTGTTGAGGTGAAGGAAAAGCAAGATAGAGATTCTATTTTGCTTTAGTTGAAAAAGGCAGTTTGGAATCAGGAGATAGAGGTTTTTTCCCAAGGGGAAGATAGTGTTCTTCGTTATCAGGCTAGATTATGTGTTTAAGCTGTGGATGACTTAAGGAAGCAAATATTGGTAGAAGATCAGGGTTCCTAATACTCTATTCACCTAAGAGCCACTAGATGTACTATGATTTGCGGGAAGTCTATTAGTGGAATGTCATTAAGAAGGATATCGCAAAATTCATCGCTAAGTGTCCAAATTTCCAATAGGTTAAGGTTGATCACCAGAGAACTAATGGTATGCTTTAGGAATTTAATATTCCTACGTGGAAGTGGGAAGTGGTGAATTTGGACTTCATCACAGGGTTGCCTCGTACTCATGGTCATCATGATTCTATTTGGTTTATTATGGACCGAATAACTAAGTCAGCTAATTTCTTACCAGTTAATACTTCAAATCTATCCAATGACTATGCCAGACACTATCTTAGGGAGTTGGTGAAACTACATGGAGTTCCTTTGACCATTATTTCAGATAGAGGAACCCAGTGTCCCTCTCATTTTTGGAAGGCTTTTTAGAAGGGTATTGGTACCCAAGTTCATCTTAGTACATCTTTTTACCTTAGAGGATATATTGAGGTCCTGTGTAATTGATTCAAGGATAGTTGGGATGATCACATGCCTTTGATTGAGTTTGCTTACAATAACAGTTATCACTCCAGTATTCTGATAGCCCCATTTGAGGTTCTTTATGTTAGAAGTGTATATCTCCTATTAGTTGGTTTGAGGTCAATGAGGCTGCTTTGATAGGAGCAGATTTAAGGCATGAGGCGATGGAGAAAGTTTAGCTTATTAGAAAAGGCTGAAGATGGCCCAAAGTCATCAGAAATTTTATGCAAATGCGAGGAAAATAGAGCTTGAGTTTGATGAAGGTGATTCTGTCTATTTGAAGATTTTGCCTATAAAAGGGGTAAAGAGATTTAGTAAGAAGGGGAAGCTCAATCCCCTCTATGTTGGACCTTACAAGCTTTTAATTCATTATGGTAAGGTAGCCTATGAGTTTGAATTACCTGCAGAGTTAGCATTAGTGCATCAAGACTTCCATGTCTCCTTCCTGAAGAAATACATTGGAGGCCTAGCATTATAGTCCCTTCAAAAAATATTGGCATGAAAAATAGCCTCTCTTATGAAGAGATCCAAGTTGATATCCTTGATCATCAGGTTTGGAAGTTGAGGAATAAAGAGGTAGCCTTAGTAAATGTGTTGTTGAGAAACCAGTCAGTTGAGAGAGCTACTTGGGAAGCAAAGGCAGATATGTGGTCCAAGTACCCCCATCTTTTCTCTTAAAACTTAATCCTAGCATAAAGTAATAGTTTCTCTAATTAATAAATTCTTTTATTTCAATCCCAGCCATCCAGATATTTTTATGTCATAGCATGCATTCATGACTTTAGTTCAGCTCATGCATCAGCCACAAACTTAAATATTAATTCATGATTCAGCTCATAAGTGTTCAGTGCGAAATTTTAGGTTTTCCCTAGCCTCTAAGTTTAGTCAATTTCATTCAAGGATGAATGATCCCAAGGGGAAGATATCTTAATACCCCAAATTTTTAAGCTCTAGACCACTACATGGACGAGATATGTTTCTTCATGATGATGCTAATTTACAGTTGAAGAATTTTATTAATGTGTGTTCTCCATTTGACGTAGCCCACATATTTCAAGAGTCAATCTGATGCATCTTTTCCTATTCTCTTTGATAGGAGAATCAGTTTTATGGTTGTGGTCTTTGCCCATGGGATCCATCACTACATGGAGTGACCTCATGGAGGTATTCTTGGAAAGATATTTTCCTCCTTCTCGAATGTTGTAACTAAGGGATGAAATCATCAACTTTTGCTAACTTAATGGCGAACCGTAATATAAGGTTTGGCAACAATTCAACAACAAGTTAATGCAATGCCCAAATCATGAGGTTCCAGATAAGATGCTTCTACAAATTTTCTATAGGGTATTAGATTAATTGAACAAGATGGTAGTCGATAATGCAGTTATGGATTCTCTTGTTAGACTATCATATGGTGTTGCGTCAACTTTATTAGATCAAGTAACTAAGCAAAGTAGAGGGTGGTACACAAAAGATAACAAAGTGGCCGTGGGAGCTCCCTCCGCATTTTTTGTGAGCCAAGAGCAAAATAAAAAAGATGAAGAAAGAGATGCAAATATGGCTAAAGTGATGACACAACTTGATCTTCATACCAAGCATATGATGGGGGCTTCTCTAAAGGTAGTTAACGTCATTTCTTCTAAGAGTGCTATAGCTTATGATGATGAGGAAACAAAATCTCTTGATGAAGAAATTCAGTTTTTATCGAACCAATCGAGGGGTTCCCGCCCTACCTACAAAGGCAAGGTGGGAATCAAGGCTGGAAGGAAAAAGATTATGATAGAGATTGGCATGATAGAGATCATGATTGGAGAGATAAGAAGAGAGATTATGATCCATTTGTATCTCCACATAATTGGGCAAAGGGTAAAGAGTCAAGTTCTATTGACCTGGATAAGTTCAAAAGTGAAGATGTCCTTGCTCAGATTTTAATGGGTATTAAGGGAACTGACAAGGTAGTTAGAGAAATGAAAGGTGACTTCTCACAACTAAATCAAATGGTGACATCTCACTCGGCCTCTATCAAGTAACTTGAAACTCAATTGGGCCAAATATCTGCACAACTTAATGCAACACTAAAAGGTAGATTACCTAGTGACACAGTTGTTAATCCTAAAAATAATGCTCACATCATGGATATTATCACTAGGAGTGGCCAAACTCTTGGTAAAGATGTTGTTGATCTTGGTTAAGACCCCAATGAAAAGGCAAATGAAGAACAAGCCAATTCAAAGAGAAAGCTGCTAGAAGAGCCAATTAATAATGATCCAAATCCTAATGAGACAAGTGTTGAACGGCCAATGATAGTTGAAAAAAATGTTGAAAGTGAGAGAACTCCGAAGGTGATTGAGGATCATACTCCAAAAATGGATGAAACTACAATTGTTCCATTGCCACAAATCAAAATTCCTCCCCCATTCCCATAAAGGCTCAAGAAGAAGGATGTGATACCAAGTTCAAAAAATTCCTTGCTATGTTTAGTAATTTATCGATGAATATTCCATTGCTAGAAGCCTTACAAGAAATGTCTGATTATGCTAAATTTATGAAGGACTTGGTTACAAAGAAGCGATTCATGGATTTTGAAACAATTGAGGTAACCTACAATTGTAGTGCTATAATGTCTAGCACAATGGTGGTAAAGAAAGAAGATCCGGGTGTATTTCATATTCCTTGCACAATCGGAGTCTACAAATTCAGAAAAGCATTGTGTGATCTTGGTGAAAGTATTAATTTAATGCCATTTCCTATGTTTAAAAAGTTAGGCTTGGGTGCTCCTAAGCCTAACACTATGAGGCTTCTAATGGATGATCGTTCAATCAAAAATCTCGTGGGTGTTTTGTATGATATTTTTGTGAAAGTTGACTAGCTTATCTTTCTAGACGACTTCGTTATTCTTGATTGTGAGATTGATCATAAGGTCCCAATCATTCTTGGTATACCATTATTAGCAACCGAAAGGGCCTTAATGGATGTGAAATATGGGTAGATGAAATTTTGGGTGAACAATGAAGAAGTATCCTTCAATGTGTGTAAGTCCATGAAGCAACCTATGGACTTACAAGTTATTTCAGTGATTGATGTGGTTGATGATGAGGTAGCTAACACCGTTGAAATGGATCTTATGAATGATCCCTTGGTGGGTGTGTTATGGAACTTCGGAAGTGAGGTGGTTGAACAATATGATGATGTGGTAGCTTCATTGACGGATCTTGGATTTTACACCAAGAACCCAATCAAATTGGATCTTGATTTAAAAAACCATGAGAGTCCACCCACCAAGCCATCTATTATTGAACCACCCTAACTCAAACTTAATCCGTTATCATCCCATCTCCAATATGTTTTCTTGGGTGAGGATAATACATTGCCAATCATTGTAGCGGGTTATCTTGAACCTTGTCAAGTGGATGCCTTGAAAAAAATTGTGAAAAAGTTTATTCGTGCCATCGGATGGACTATCGCAGACCTTATAGGCATTCCTCCCAAAATTTGTTCTCATAAAATTAAGATAAATGTTGATCATATTCCTAGTGTGGAACACCAAGGGCGACTAAATCAACTGATGCAAGAGTTGGTCAAGAAGGAAATTATTAAGTGGCTTGATGCGGGAGTTGTCTACCCAATTTCAAATAGCACGTGGGTGAGTCCATTTCAATGTGTTCCTAAGAAGGGCAGCATGATAGTGGTCCCAAATGAGAATAATGATATTGTACCTATGCGCCCGGTCATGGGTTGGAGAGTGTGTATGGATTAACGCAAATTGAACTCATGGATCGAGAAAGACCACTTTTCCATACCATTCATGGATAAAATGTTAGATAGGCTAGCCAGTCGAAGTTGGTATTGCTTTCTTGATGGTTACTCGGGGTACAATAAAATTTGTATCGCCCCGGAAGGCCAAGAAAAGACAACTTTCACTTGTCCCTATGGCATATTCGCTTTCAAACGCATGCTCTTTGGGTTATGCAACGCGCCGGCCACATTCCAACGATGGATGTTGTCCATTTTTTCCGATATGGTAGAGGATACAATGGAGATTTTCATGGGTGAATTCTCTGTGGTTGAGAATTCATTTGATTCTTGCCTCACTCACTTAAGTAAAGTCCTTGAAAGATTTGTGAAGACTAATCTTATTTTGAATTGGGAAAAATGTCATTTCATGGTCAAGGAAAGCATTATTCTAGGCCATAAAATTTTGGGAAAGGGCATCCAAGTGGATCAAACAAAAGTTGAGGTTATCGCTAAGTTACCTCCACCAATCTTCATAAAGGGCGTTAGAAGTTTTCTTGGTCATGTTGGGCTCTATCGGCGCTTCATTAAAGATTTTTCGAAGATTCCTCACCTTTTGTGCAAGCTTCTTGAAAAGGAGGCAAAATTTGAGTTTGATGGTGATTGTGTAAAAGCTTTCAATTGTCTCAAGGAACTCCTTTGTCGGCTCCTATCATAATAGCCCCGGATTGATCATCGCCCTTTGAATTAATGTGTGATGCAAGTGATGTTGCTCTAGGTACGATTTTGGGCCAAAGAAAAGAGAAGTTGTTCCACCCAATTTATTATTCAAGCAAGACATTGAATGATGCTCAAGGTAATTATATGGTTACTAAACAAGAGTTGTTAGCGGTGGTGTATGCTTTTGAGAAGTTTTAGGCTTATTTGTTAGGCACGAAAGTGGTTGTACACATGGACCACGCCGCTCTTCGATATCTCATGGAAAAAAAAAGAGGCAAAACCTCGATTGATTAGGTGGATATTGCTCTTGCAAGAGTTTGATTTTGAAGTGAAAGATCTAAGGCTTGAGAAAATCAAGTAGCCAACCACCTTTCTCGCCTTGAATCCAATTATGAAAAGTGGGGTGAGATTGATATTGATGACACCTTCCCTGATGAGCTAGTCATGTCACTTTTGGGGAGCATTACACCTTGGTATGCGGATTATGCAAACTATATTATAAGCAGTATGCTTCCCAATGAGTTAAATCATTATCAAAGAAAACGGTTTCTATTTGATGTGAAAAGGTATTTTAGGGATGAACCGTTCTTGTTGAGGGAGCGTGCGGATGGTGTAATCTGTAGGTGTGTTATGGAAGTGAAAATGATAGATATTCTTGAGGCTTATCACTCCTCTCCATTCGGTGGTCATCATGGTGGGATCCGAACGGCCGCTAAGGTCCTTCAAAGTGGATATTATTGGCCTACCCTTCATAGAGATGCTTATGAAATGGTCAAAACATGCCCTCAATGACAAATTCAAGGTGGTGTTTCGAGGAGGCATGAGATGCATCTTAAGCCCAATTTCGAGGTTGAACTATCTGATGTATAGGGGATCGACTTCATGGGTCCCTTTTTGATCTCATATGGTAATAAATATTTCTTGGTAACCGTTGATTATGTCTCAAAGTGGGTGGAAGCCATTTCTTTATCGAACAATGAAGGCAAGAGTGTCACCTTTTGTTAAAGTACATCTTTACAAGGTTTGGGACTCCAAGGGCAATTATTAGTGATGGCGGCTCTCATTTTTGTAATCGGGTCTTCGGTGCTTTGCTTGATAAGCATGGGATGAAGCATAAGGTTGCTACTCCTTATCATCCCCAAACTAGTGGCCAAGTTGAAGTCTCGAATCATGAAATCAAGTCCATCCTTGAGAAAACCATGAATGTTGGTCATACGAATTGGGCAAGGCAACTCGATAATGCTCTTTGGGCATATTGAATGGCCTATAAAACTCCTATCAGCATTTCCCCCTACCAATTGGTGTTTGGGAAGTCTTGTCACTTATGGGAAGGCTTGTCACTTATCCGTCGAGTTAGAATATAAGGCTTTATGGGCTTTGAAGAAGTTGAATATGGATTGGGAGGACGCTTTAAAATCGAGAGCAGATCAACTTCATGAGTTAGACGAGTTCAAATCAAAGCATATGAAAGTTCTGTGTTGTACAAAGAGAAGATGAAGAAGTGGAATGATGCCAAAATCTTAAAGCGTGAGTTTCATATAGGTGATGAGGTCCTCCTCTTCAATTCTAGATTGAAAATCTTCGCGGGAAAGCTTAGATTGAAGTAGTTGGGCCCGTTCGTGATCTCAAATGTTTACTTGAGTGGAGCTATTGAGTTAGAAGATCACGCAAAGAAGAAATTTGTGGTGAATGGCCAACGATTCAACACTATTATGTGGGTGGGCCTGGAGCGGCAAAGGTTGAGTCGCTTTACTTCAAAGATCCAAAATGATGAGTAAATGATGTCGTGCCACGACTATAACTACGGTGCCTCTTGGGAGGTAATCCAAGATTTATTTTTCATGTTTTTAATGTTTTTGATATTAATTTTAGCTTAGTTTTGATTGATGCAGGTAATTTCATAAAATTGGGATGTGAGAAAGTTGGCTGGAGGCTCAAGACCAAGCTCCTAACCAATAATTTGGTGCAAAAAAAAAAAATTTGTGTATCTGGCTATGGGCAACCTGCTCTGGACCTACTTGAGTAGGCCAGACGCAAGTGCTAAGCACTTGAATGCAGGAAGCCAAAAGTTGAAGCAAATCACTAAAAGTTACTGCTTTCGACTGCGCTGGACTTGCTCAAGCAGTCCAGCGTAGGCTAGACACATTTGGGACGCAGCAGGGGCCAATTTTGGATGGTAAAATCTTCCTGGACTTACGTTGTAACTGTTGCAGTAGTCCAGGAACATCTTGGACGTAGTACAGGCATAAGTTGAAGCCAAGAAGCTGGTAGTTGCTGCCTTGACCTGCGTTGCATCTGCTTAAGCAATTTAGGTGTAGGTCTATCGTATATTAGACATAAACCATCCGATACACACTACTACGATATGCGCTTGAACTACTTCAGTAGTCTAGTCATAAATTCAACGCAGATGGGACGCAAGTTGTGTTTAAAAGTCGTTAAGTTGTAACAATGGGTCGAATCTTGTTTGGCTGACCCGACCGGATCAGCCCAAAATTTTTTTAAAACACTTTACAGCACCAAAACAGTCCAATCTTGCATATTTTTTCATCATAGCTCCCTTCAAACGACCTTCTCCCTTTCTTTAACAAGAAAATTTGAACTATCAATAATTTAGATAACTTTTTTGGACTTGTGCTTCAATTTTTCTCCTCTCTTAAACCAAGAAAGAAAGGTATGTTTTCTCATGACTTCACTCTTGAATTATCTCTTAAGGGATGGACATAATACTTGATACCTCATGATAGTTGGTCATTTAAAGTTGGTTTTATGAGCTTATTGGGGTGATTAATACTTGTTGGAATAATTAGATTGTCATGGGTGCCTTGTTTCACTAGTTTGATTCATGATACTTTCTTAAATGAGGCTAGGGCACAATGTTCTTGAGAAATGTCCATTAAAGCCTTTCTTACTTATTTTGTGTGGTGGGTGGCTCAAGTACGATAGTATAAACACCTTGAATATGTTTGGAGATGATTTGGTGAGATAAGTTTGCTCTCTTGTGCTCTTGTTCTCTTGTTCTCTTTCTCCAAGTTCTTGGTTGGCATGCCCACTATGTGTTTGTTGAAGTGATAATAAGAGAAGAATGTGTTGTATGCTTGTGATGGCCAATGTGACTTTCCTTAGGATATGGTGTGGTCATTTCGTATGCATCGTTTTGGGTCCAATTGAAGCTAATATTAAAAAAGTTGGTAGTCATTGGTTGAGGGAGATTATTGAGAAATAGGACATCCATGGTTCTTGTTGGTCACTAAGCCTAACCCAAAAACATGAATTCTTGCCTTGACCTATGATAGATTGAAAGACATCATTCTTAAGGGTATTGGCCATTCTTGTTTCCATTGGAGGTTATGGATGTCTTATGAGCTAGTTTTGAGACATGTGAAGAATGTGAGACAATGTCATTCCTAAACGATTAAGTGTTGTAATAAATGAAACCCATGGACTCTAGTGATGAGTTACCTAGCATCTTTCAACAATTTTCTTTTCTTATCTTTATTTTCTTTCTTAACTTACAAAATTCCAAAAAAAAACATGTTTTACCTTTTGTCTTTTGTTTTGGTTTTATTTTGTTTCTTTCCCATAGGTATGTCTCCAAGGAAAAACTTGTTGCGAGAAGCTAGAAAGGGTAATGCCCTGGATAACGGCAAGGTGAAAGCAACGTTCGGAAGGGGTAAAGCATCAGTCACCAAAGATACTTCGAAAGTCCTAAATACCCAAGCTATCAATGATCATGCATGGGAGGTAGGAAACAAAGCGGATCAAATTCGGTTTGGTGTAAAAGGTGTAAACGAGTTATATGATAAGTGGGTAACTACTCGGGGGTTCAATCCCAAAAAGATCTTTAGGATGAAGGGAGTGGACACCCATTTCCCTAAAATCATTACCGAAATTGAAGAACGGGGTTGGGAACTCTTCACAGATATGATGCCCCCTTCTCACCCATTATGCTATTTTCCAGTAATTGTTCAGGAGTTCTATGCTTCCTATGTTGCTAGGCACAATGAACAAAAATACAAAATGCCAATTGCCACACAACCTTGCCTCGAGAATGTATTAGTTCAAGGAGTGGAAGTCCCTTGCACGGCCTCAGAGATCAATGAGATCTATTTTGCTTGTGACTTAGAATCTGCGATGCAGTGCAAGAGGTTAATATTTAGCGGACATCAGATTTATCCATGGCTTGCTAGGGTGATTTCCAAAGGTCTTCCTCCATGGGCTAATAGTGTGGGTCAAATCAAGAGGAGAGATCTTTCGGTTCAAGCCAAGAATTGGTTTGGATTTATGGGTAACCATCTACTTCCCTCAAGAAATAACCAAGATGTCGCGGTTGATAAGGCCATCATTTTCAGGTGCATCATGGATAAAATTTCTATCAATCCGGGAGAGTTGATAGCAGAGATTGATCATCGGGTTATATGCACCGGCATCATTGAAATCACATAGTGTAAGGATGAGGATAACCCTATGGGCTTAAAAAAAAGCTTTGGTTTTGGTAGACTCGAGTGCGGAAGGATTGTCGAGCTCAGGGGGGTGGAGATTCCTCTGAATTCTACACTTGATGCCAAGGCCCATCAAGATTCTGTTGATACTCCTCCATTATCGAGCACCACACCATCACCTCGGTCCACACAATCGGCATGGTCTTCTACGGTGACGTTTGCCAAGGTTTCTTCCATGAATTTGGCAAACAATGCTACGCTTACTTGATTGGTAGCGGACATTCCCCAATTTATTTAGGCTGCTATAGCACCTATTCGTGCCCATGTAGAGAAGTTAGAGTAGAGGGTGACCACGCTTGAGGCGAAGGGAGATTGTGAGGGGGTGGCATCTGTGAGGGAAGACCTTGATAGTTTACGGGCGGAGATTCACTCCGAACATCCCTCCTTCGGTCTTGAGGAGGCAAAAATTACTTTTCCACTGGATACTTCAGGCCCACTGCTTCCATTTGATGATTTGTTAGATAGGGTCTTGATGACATTTATGATGAGTTCGAGGTTGATCTTATAGAGGGGCTACCTGAGGCTCGACAGGTTAAGCTCGCCATACAGTTCACCAGGGATGAAGTGTATGCATGAAGGGTTGGGGCTAGTTTTAGCACTCGACATGATGATGAGTCACCTTTCATAGCATATTCGATGAGAGGATCCCAATCTAACGAGGCTCCCATTGAGACTGTACGATCATTCACCGACAAGGATCCGAGTGCCTAATGCGCCATAGGGATTCTCTACCCTCCTCTACTCTATTTTACTTTCGTATTGGGGACAATACAATACTTTTAGTGGGGGGTGGGGTATGGTTATGATTCATTCGATGGTCGGTACCTACTGTCTCAGTTTATGGCATGTGGTTTGATAGATTTTGGATACATATTCTATGTTATTACTTTTGATGTTTATGGCATTTTGTTTTGATTTTATTATTATTGACATTGCTTTGGATGGGCCCTTGTCGGGAATTTTGATAATGATGTCAAATATTGTCGTTTTGTTTTTTAATTGATGTCATGCCTTAATTTAAATATGGTATCCAACTATGCGCATTGCTCTTGTCGCCTTTTGTATATACGTGTCTAATAAACTCCAAGGATTTTCTTCGAAACTTGGTTCTTTCCTAAGGGGCAAATTTTTATTTTCTCTTTTCTTTGATCTTTTATTTTTAGTTTAAGTTTAGTTTCTTTGTCGAATCGAATGATAATTCACCCATGAGGGATGGTGAGGCGATATCCTTAGGTGAACTATCTAGTTATTTTGCTTAACTAGGAAGAAGCAAAAATTTGAAAATACTTCCAAAATGTCATTGGAAAGGAATAAAATGTTTTTGAGAAAAAAAACAAAAATCTAGTTGTAAGATCAAGGATGTCCTGAGTTTTCTTTTGAGTGAGACCATTTAACTCAATTTTTGGCTCTCTTTTTACAAGGATAAGTCATTAACTCGGAGTAACTTATGAAGCTCAAATTACTCAAATAGTTAGGAAAATATAGGAAATGATTTAAAAAAGAATAAGGTGGGTGGTTTGAAAATTTTGGGGGTAGAAAGGATTGAGCGATGGCATTGAAGGAGGTCATTTAGTCACTTGATCCATATGTATTCCTTCCCGCACCTTAAACCTTCATCTTGACCCACAATACCTTGGTGATTCCAAACTAAGTAAGTTTATATTAGTGGTGAAAAACACAAAGGTAAAGCCTATGGTTCTATTCAAAATACTTGAATTTCTCTATGATAGTGAGTGTGAATTCTTTATTTATTTGAGATCCCTTAAGAATTAAAATATCTTTGGTGTGTGGAGCTAACTCTTGCACATCGGTAGTTTTGGGTAGAGGGTGATGTTTTACTATCAATTTGGGTAAATGAGTAAAGTGAGTTACATTGTGAAGATTGAGACAATCGTTGATGATTGTGTCTTATCTTAAGATGTTTTGTGACTTGAAAAATTCATTTGATACAAACTTGCATCCTTGCTTCATAAATATGTGTTTATTGAAAAGTTTTGGTTTGCTTGTTTCCATGACATGTGTCGAAAGTGTTTGTAGAGTTTTGTCAGCCTTTTCCTTTAGTATAGCTTTCTTCTAGGTGGATTTGAGCTAAATACCCTATCTCATTGAATTTTCTTGGTTGCTTGAGGACAAGCAATAGTTTAAGTTTGGGGGGTTAATAAGTCGTCAATTTGACGACTTGCTAGCACCTTTTAAGCCTAAATTATCATGCTTTTCCATTGATTTGATGGTACTCTCTTACTTAATGCCCATTATGTAGGTAAAAGTAAAAAAGAGAAGATTGGGCAAGTTATTCAAGTCATCAAGTTGCCAAATATGAAGGAAATGCGTCATCCACTTTGTATCCGCTTCACATCTGCTTTGGAGCTGCTAGCCATCTGGTCTCTGTCTACTCTTCATCCACTTTGGATAGGAAACTTATCCAAATACCCATAAATAACAAAGAACAAAAGCTAGACGGATAAAGGAGGGGGCATCACGGGCTTTAGATCGGCGGGCTAAGCCCAGTGCCGCAGGCTTCGGAGCGGCAATCTAAGCACTGCGTCACGAGTTCCAGTTCGGTGGGCTATGCCCCGTGCCGCGGGTCTATCCCGGAGCCCTAAATATTTTGCTTCTCCAAACACGCCTATACACTCGTCTAAAAATTCTTAAACTCACTCGAGACATATCTTGAATACCCCCGATCATGAATCAACTTAAAAATTGACTCTGAGGTCGGGAAGGTCAAAAATAAAATCATCAAAGTTTAGGGGCCTTAGAATTACTAGGTCCCAACACTTAGTGAAATTTCTAAGTCTTGGACCCCTTACGCATTAAATTGAGAGACACTAAGACTTTTATGGGGTATTACAGTCATACGAATCATGATTCTAATACCTAAATCATATCCCATATCTAGCATAACATCATAGTTATACTACGAATTAGCTCAATCTATGAAGAAGGTAAGCCTACCCTATGTGGACTCTGAATAAAAACTTGAAGAATTTGCTAATCCACCAATTTTCTCTTCTAAGAAGCTTTGGTAAGATTCTACTTTATAAAAATCACAATCTACTCATAAGAACGAAAGCAAAGATATCCATATTGTGCTATTATGTTTTGGGTCCAAAATGTGTAAAAACTCCATGTGGGGCCTATTTGTGGAATCACATTTTCAAGATCATATAAATGTCTCTCTATGCTAAAGGAACATTTACCCTTAAGAATGGGTGAATCTCAAATGGTTCTATAATCAACCTACCAATAGTTTAGGGATTTTGGGGAAATCATGAGAAATTAGCCATGGAATTTGATGAAACTTACCAAGAATTTGGATAAAAAAATACATTAATCGAGTCTATGAACATTTCAAACTCACCCATTAATGATTCTCCTATATTTCTACACTCTTTAGGGTTCTACACACTTAAGAATGGGTCGAAAATAGAGAAAATTGTGCAAAGTGGGGTTTTTATACCCTTCCCAAGTATCCAGGTACCACTTCAACAAACATTGGGCAGCTTAAGTGACCTAGTTTTGCTTTAACGACACCTGGTTGCTTGTAAAGGTACTGCTTAAGTGGTCCCTTGCCTCTTAAGAGGACCTCCACTGGGCCAGTCAGGTCTCTTAAGCAATGGGTTGGTTACTTTAGCATCCCCTTTGCTTAAGTGGACTAAAAGGGTGCTTAAGCGATGCACCAGCACCAGCTGAGACTTGGAATTTTTCCAAGTCTTTGCCAACCCCTCGGGATTCATCCAGAATCCCATATACACAAACAAACTATGCTACCCTATAAAATTTAACATTCCAGACTCAATGACATAGTCGAAATTTCCATCTGAGCTTGTTAGGATGAACAGTGGTCCCACGCCCATGTGCCATTTTTCTTAACTTTCGACCAGTAGCCCGAAATGAGTCTAGAGTCTCAGGACCCAAACCAAGGGTCCACCTAGCCTAAAATTAACGTTCTAGGGCTATAGAAATTGTCAGAATTGTCATACGAGGTTTTTTAACTGAAGTTTTTGTCTAGTAGCCAATTTGAACCAATGAAGACTTCAAAATAGGGAATTAGCTCCAAGAACCAAACAAACTGCTCAATAACTGAATTGTCAATCCCAACAAGTCATAAATGACTTGGAGTCGCTATTGGAAAGCTCTAAACGAAAAAAATAAGCGGAAATATAGAAAATGTCCTGAAGGGCCATTACAATATTCACTATGATAAGAATTTTTGTATACAAAAGTAAAGGATTAGGATTACCTGAAAACTTCAACAGGTGAGGATACTGGATCTGCATTTCGCTTTTAATCTCCCAAATAGCCTCCTCTACTGGGTGGTGCCTCTACTGAAACTTAACTACTATAATATCTCTAGTGTGCAACCACTTGACATCACAGGCCAATATGAGCATAGGCTCCTTCACAAAGGTCAACCGCTCATCCAACTAAACAGAGTCCCAACTAAACACATAAGAAGGGTTAGAAATGTATCACCTCAATATAGAAACATGGAAAACAAGATGAACAGCTGGCAAATTTGGAGGTAATTGAACTAATAAGCCACCTTATCAATTGTGCGAAGAATCTCAAAGGGTTCATTATATCTAGGGCTGATCTTGCCTTTCCTCTCGAACCACATCACACCCTTCATGGGAAATACTTGAAGGAATACTTAATTTCTAACTCCAAATCTCAAGGCATGAAGTCTTTGATCTGCATAATCTTTCTGCCTACTCTGAGATTCCCTCAACCTATCTTGAATCATCTGCACTCTATCCAACGACTCCTAAAGCAAGTTAGTACCATAGGGTATAATCTCGGAGGTCTCAAACCCCCCAATCAAAGAATGACGTTGCCTACCATACAAAGACTCAAAAGGTACCATCTCAATACTTGAATGATAGTTATTATTATATGTGAACACTATGAAAGCTAAGTTTTGCTCCCACTGACCTCTAAAATCCATAACATAGGCTTAGAGCATATCCACGAGAACCTGAATAGTCTACTTCGACTACCCATAGGTCTAAGGATAGAAGGTAATACTAAGATCCACCTGAGTACCCAACTTCTCCTAAAAATCTCTCCAAAAGCTAGAAGTGAACACTGAACCCCGGTCTGAAATAATAGATATAGGCACACCATACAAATGGACTATCTCACTAACATGGATACGAGCCAACCTCTCAGCCTGAAGGAAATCAGAATATAAATGAAATATGTCAACTTGGCCAACCAATCCGCGATGACCCAAATATCACTAGAACCACAAGAAGAATAAGCAAACCATTGATAAAGTCCATAGTAATTTGCTCCCTCTTCCACCTGGGAATGGGTGACTTGTGAATCAAGACAATAGGTCTTCGATGCTCAGCCTTCACCTACTGACAATGTAGGCAACAAGCTATAAATCCTGCCACATCTCTTCATACCACTCCATGAATAATGTTGCCTCAAATCTCTATAAATCTTAGCTTTACCCAGGTAAATAGAATATCTAGATTGTGACCCTCACAAGAATCGACTGAATTAAGTCATTTACCCTCGAAACACAACTACAGTTATCAAATCTCAAAACACCCTCAGAATCTATGGTAGCCCTCTTAGACTCACCACTCAACATCTGATCATGGATGATGCAAAGTCCCATCCTCAAACTGACGACTCTAAATATGCTCAAATAGCGAAGATCTTATCTCAACACCATCAAGAATCCTCTTAGGGTTTGAAATATCAAGTCTCACCATCAAGTTGGCTAAGGATTGGACCTCCCCTACCAATGGCCTCTGAGAAACTGAAATACAAGCCAAGCTACCCATATTCACTGCCTTCCAGCTCAAGGCATCTGTTACCACATTTGCATTACTCAAATGATAAAATATAGAGATATCATAATCCTTAAGCAATTCCATCCATCTACGCTACCTAAAATTAAGCTCTTTTTAAGTTATAAGATGCTAAAGAATACGATGATCCATGAAGATTTCACACTACACACCACAAAGGTAATGTCTCCAAATATTAAGCATAAAAACAGCCGCCGCTAATTCCAAATCATGAGTGGGATGGTTGCGCTCATGCACCTTCAACTACCTCAATTGATAAGAAATAACTCAACCCTAATGCATTAACACAAAACCAAAAGCGACACCAGAAATATCACAATACATTGTGAATCCCTCACCCTCAACAAGAAGAGACAAGATAGTAAATAAACTGAGAAATCCCCTAAGCTTTCCAAAGCTGAACTCACACTCATCATACCATCAAAAAAGAATATCTTTCAGAGCCAATCTAGTCATTGGCGTTGCAATAGTAGCAAAACTCTTATTAAATCGCCTATAGTAATCGTCCAAACCAATGAAGCTACGAACCTCACCAGAGATATAGGTTTGGCTAAATCATGAATAGCCTCATCTTTACAGGATCTACCATAATCCCATCCATAGATGCCACATATCAAAAGAATGCCACCACCTCAAGCCAATCTTCAAATATTGCATATGCTCCTCTCTACTCCTCAAATACATAAAGATGTTGTTGATGAACACAATCAAAAGAGAATCCAAACAAATCCTGAAGACACGGTTCATCAAATACATAAACACGACTGGGGTGTTAGTCAACCCAAAAGACATCACAAGGAACTCATAATGACCATACCGAGTCCTAAAGGTTTTCTTTAGGATATCCTCCGCCGAAATCCTCAATTGATGGTAACCAGACCTCAAATCAATCTTAGAGAACACCGATACTCCCTGAAGTTGACCAAATAAATCAATAATGTTGAGGCATAGGATACCTATTCTTCACCATCACCTTATTACGTTACATATAATCAATACACATATGCATGGAACCATCGTTATTCTTTATAAACAACACAGGAGCTCCACCAAGATATACACCCAATCTAATAAAACTCTTACCAAGAAGATCCTAAAGCTACAACTCAACTCCTTAAGCTCGGCATGAGCCATATGGTAAGGTGGTATAGAAATAGGTTAGGTGCTTATCTCAAGATCAATAACAAACTTGATATCATGCTTAGGAGGAAGACCGGGTAGATCGATAGGGAAAATATCAGGAAACTCACAAACTATAGGAATAGAGTCAAGAAACAGACACTCTATACTAATGTCATAAATATAAGCAAGATAAGACTCCCAACTTCTAAGAAATAAGCCTCCTAGCATAAATATGGGAAATAATCTTAATTGGGTCGCTGCTGATAGCTCTTTACCATAAAACCAGCAATACCTCAGGCATGGCTAAGGTAGAAAAATAATCTAAAATTGTATGATAGTTGGATAACCAGTCCATGCCCAGAATTACATCAAAATACACCATATCTAACACAATAAGATCATCTTAAGTATCAAACTCTCGAACAGTCACAATATATGACCTATGAACCTGACCCACTTCTAATGAATCACTCACAAAAGTAGATAAAGATAATGTAATAGGTAATGAATCCCAACATAACTCTAACCACAGGGCATAATAAGCAGACACATAAGAATAAGTGGATCCTAGATCTCATAAAGCAAAAGCAAATTGATGGAAAACTAAGATCGTACCTATGATAACAACATCTGAAGACTCAACCTTGTGTCTAGAAAGTATGGTATATAATTGACCATGCCCGCCACCTGGCTGGGCTCCTGACCGACCTCTTATCCAACTTTCCTGAGAGCCTCTGCGAGCACCTTTGAAACTACCCATATGACCATGCATACCATCTTTAGTTAGGGGATATACAAGCCTAATTGGAGGAACACTCTCCACGATTGGGACACTCTCTTGAGAAATGACCAAAATTTCCACAACCATAAAATTCCCCAAGCGCTACACTAAAACTAAAAGATCTAACTTATTTGGAATAACCACCCCGACTAGAATAACCAGAAGACAAACCCCTCAAAGACTGACCACCATCCTATCTCGGATGATCGCTAAAACTAGATCGACATCCATTGATAATCTGAAGTACGATCTGAACGGGTCTAATAGACTGACCCTAATATTGATATGATTGATATAGAGGGTACTACACTTAAAACCACAGCCTCTGAATCGTGAACCTCTATGGCTCCCACTAAAACTACCATGATAACATGGCCTCTAATCACTACCCCCTTAGGCCTCATAATCCATCTCCTCCATAACCTGTGCATGATTAAAAACTTTAACAAAAGACCTACCCACACCAACTAAACTCTATGTAGACATGCGAAGAGGAATTCCTAATCATCAAACAAAGCAATGAACCCTCTAATATTTAGTAGTTAGGATAGAAGTAGCATGCCTAACCAACTCATGAAATCGATTCTCATACTCCAAAATAGTCATGGAGCCCTACTCTAACCTCTATGATCCCTATGTCTACGAGGTATGTCTGTGAGGTATATACTTCTCCAAGAAGATCTCGTAGAACTGAGTCCATGTCAATAGGGGAGATCCAGCTAGACTGGAATCAAGATGACCTCTCCACCAATGTTAAGATGCCAAGTCCAACTAAAAGGTACTGTAATCCATATCATGAGTCTAATCTAAACCTAAATTATAAATCCTATCCTGACAAGTAATTAAGAACTCATACTCATCTATGTCTGATGCACTAGAAAACCTAGGTAGAGCCAATCTCAAGAATCTACCCAACATCTTCTCCTCAACAGACATAATAGGCCAGACAACTACCAGCTGATCAACTACTGGTTGGGTAATTATCAGCACAGAAGGGATCTTAACACTTGGAGTCACAGCTACAGATTGTGTCCTCACCTTAATACCATTCTAATCTATAGATTGTGCACCATCAAATGGTGCACCACTAATTAATACCAAAAGTTGAACCAAAGCATCCCTGAGCACTAAAGAAGAAATGAACCCCAGTATAGTCTAGGTTGGTCCCTAGCCCAGAGCAAGCTGGGATGAAAGATCTATAGCTTAGGAGTAGGAATAGGGTCTGGTAGAGGCCCCCTATCTCATCCCCTAGATAGGGATATATCTCTAAGTTGTCCATGACCTCTAGGTCGTCCATGAATATCAATGAGATCCCTAGGCTTGATCTTTATACTATAATCTTAAATTTTGGTAACAAAAGAGCAAAACCAAAGGACCTCCTTAGAAACCAACTCAGACTCTTAGCACAAAAAGAGTAAAAGAAGAGAATAACTTCTAAGAATGTCCTATATCCTTTTGAAGATAAGAAATTGATATTATCATACTGATCGACCGGTATCTACTAGACACTTGCTTTTGTACCAAATATATCCCAAGTTATGAGTCATGATGGCATCAACTTTATGCCACCAGTAGGTAAGCCAAACCATAGCCTAGAGCTATAAGCAATGGTCTAACTTGGTGGAAAATGGCCTAAAAGCCAGGAATCAATAATTAAAATGCTTATTAATAACAATAAGACAATTAAATAGTCTAGGACATAGAAAAAACATCCATAACCATCTCACGACCTAGTAGTGTCGGTAAAAGAGCTACTATAAAGTGAAAAAATATGCTAAAATAGTCAAATACAATTTGTCTCAAAAACTAAAAGATTGGACATAGATAATAGAAGGAAAAAAGGGCAACTTTGACTCCAAGAGTTTACCCTATCTCTGAAATTAACTCAGCATGAATGTCACTTCAACGATGGCTACAAGTAATCAAATATGCACTAAAAATGTACAAAAGTGTAGTATGAGTACCAAAACCATGGGTACTCAGTAGGCATCATTGGTCGACTGAGCTAAATTATAATAAATAAATATGATAAGATATGAGATTAAGCTAATTCAAGGGAAAAAGGAAAACCTAGAAATAAGCTCCAACATTGTTGTCCATCAATAAATAAATAAATCCAAAATAGTAACATAAAGATCACAAAATTATAACTACTAAATATCCCCCCCCCCCCCCCCAAAAAATCAAAAAAATGTAAAAGTAAATAACCCAATGCAGCCCCCATAAGCCAGAGGATGCAATCAAACAAATACCAAGGATCCAAATCTTTATTTTATATCATCTATAACCATCAAACCATCCATGCTATATCATAGCATACCTAACTCTCAATGTTAGACTCGAATCAAAACTCATATCATCATCATCATAACTTCTTCAATAGTAATAACATCATTTGTCAAACTTGAACCAAAACTCATATTATTAATATTTATAAATTGATGGACTTGATCTGAAACTCATACTAACAATACCATATCCATTGTCGTACTTGAACCAAAACTCATATCAATAGACCACATCAATGAACCATACTAATAAACTATTTCAATGACCATACCAATAAACTATATCAATAAACTATGCTAGAAAACAATGCCTATAAGCTATACCTTTAACCATACCTAAGAACCATACCAATAACCATACCAATAACCATTTTAATAAACCATAACAATAATCCATATCATTAAACCACCAAGTTTTACTTAAAATTAGCACCAACTCTCAAATACCAAACTAGCATAATCATTAAGTGTACCATCTTCTCAAAGTACAAGACTATTCATTAATAAGAGTATAACATATGTATATAAGTCTATAAAAGCTAACACAAGTCTTGGCGTAAGGAGGGTCGAAGGGTCCCACTTCTAATCCCCAAAATCTATGTTTAGGAAATTTCTACTCCAGACTAGGCTAAGGTATCTTTATCCAATTCTAGATATTAAACAAGACATAAATATCCCTAAGATAGCAATTCTTTCTAAAACATGAGAAACTAAATAAATTCCACCTAGAACACGAGCAACAAGGTCAATTCAATCTAAAACATGAGCAACTAGATCAATTCCACCTAGAACATGAGCAACTAGGTTAATTTCACCAAGATTATGGTTTCAAGATAATCTAAACAATCCAAATAAGCCTAATCATACCAATCATTCTTCCAATACCTAAATCCCATCCCTTATATATCATAATATCGTACTTATACTATGAATTAGCTCAATTTATGAAGAAGGTAAACCTAGCCTACCTGGACTCTGAACAAAAGTCCAAAGAATATGCTAAACCATTGATTTCCCCTTTTGAGAAGCTTCCGCAAGATGCCATGTTTCAAAATCACAATCTACTCATCAAAATAAGAATAAAGATACCAATATTGCACTATTATACTTCGAGTCCAAAATTAAGTAAGACCCCTCATATGGGGCTCATTTGCGAAATTACACTTTTGAAACTATTAAATCATTCCACTATGCTCAAGGATATTTACCCTAATAAAAAGGTGAATTCCAAGCTTAAATGGTGTCATAATCAATCTACCAATATCTTAGGGATTTTGGGGAAAACATGAGGAATTAGCCATGGAATTTGATGAAACTTACCAAGAACTCAGAGAAGAAATTCATTAATAAAGTCTACGAATACTTCAAAATTACCCACTAATTATTCGTCTAAATTTCTACACTCTTTAGGGTTCTACACACTTAAGAATGGATGAAAATGTAGAAAATGGGGCTAAGTAGGGTTTTTATACCCTTCTTAGGTATTTGGGCACCGCTTAAGAATTAATCACTTAAGTGACCTAGTGTCGCTTTAGTGACACCTAGGTGCCTGCACATGTACTGCTTAAGCAGACACTTGTTGATTAAGCGGCTACCGCTTAAGCAGTAGGGTTTTCGCTTAGCGGATCCCCACTAGGCCAACCTAGCATATTAAGTGATGAGATAATCGCGTTAGCACCCTCTTCACTTAAGCATCCCAAAAGGGGGCTTAAGCGGTGCACCAGTACCAGCTGAGACTTAGAATTTTTTCAAGTGTCCGCCAACACCTCAAGATTCATTCAAAATCTCATATATGCAAATGAAGTGTGCGACCCTATCAAATTTGGAATTTAGACTCAATAGCATAGTTGAAATAACCATCCGAGGTTGTTTTGATGAATAGTGTATCCCACACCCATGTGCCATTTATTAAACTTTTGGCTAGTAGCCCAAAATAAGTTTGGGAGTCTAGAAACCCAAGTAGAGTTTACCTAGCCTAAAATCAATATTCTAGAGCTATTTGAACTGTCAGTATTGGCATATAAGGTTGTTTGACTAATGTTTTCACCCAGTAGCTAATTTGAACCAGTGAAGACTTCAAAATAGGGAATTGGCTCTAAAAAATAGATAAACTGTCAATAATCAAACTATTAGTTCTAATATGTCATAATTGACATAGGGAAGCTATAGGAAAGCTCTCAATGGCAAAATTAAGCAAAAATATAGTAAATGACCTAAAGGGTCATTACAATATGATAAAGAAGCTTATAGGTATGATCGGGATAGATATTATTACAGTATTAGCTACACAATTTGCCTTTTTTTAGAATCACATAATCACACAGCTTAACAAATTGAGTATAGCTCAACCTCAGGCCAAGGTTAATACAGTTTAGCAGGCATAGACTTGCTGCGAGATTTGTAGTAGTAGTGATCACTCTTCAAACTTATGTAGAAAAAATTCAGAGTTGGTGAATTTTGTTAGCAATGTAGAAATAGGAAATCAAAACTGAGTAATGCCTACAATCATAACTGGTAGAGTCAACCCAACTACTCTTGGGTTAATAATCAAGTTTGAACTCAGCAGTTCTAATAAAAATAAGGTATTTAGAACAATATTTAATCCATCAATATAGAAGAGACTTTGAAAAATATTGGCCAGGTAAGAACAAATGGTTGCGGAGATTAAAAATTAGCAATTGGCTCAAAAGAATTTAGAGACACAGATGGGCCAGTATGCTCATGCAAAAAACGCAAGACCTTAAGGGGGTTTGCCTAGTAATATAGATCAAAATCTAAAGAAAGTTATGGCAATTACCTTGAAGAGTGGTGGTGTCACGACCCAAACTAGGGCCTAGTCATGACAAGTATCCCAAGCCCACTATGAGCCAAAGACCACCCCCTTATCCTAACAGCTAAAACACAATAAATGAATACAGTGGAAGACAACCAAATATAATGATAAGATAATAGATAACTCAAATGAAAACTAAGATTCAAAACAATAACCAATCCCACACTTGTCCATAAAAGCCTTTAAAACTAAAATACTAACCTAGGAGGGGACATGTCCCCGACTATGATAAAGAAAAGTCACAATTTCAAAAATATAGAAAAAAACTAATGAAATAGTATGGGTTTTTAAAATATGAAGTCTCACCACTTTGCAGCAACTCAATTGATGAACCACACCCCCTAACGTTGCAGAGAATTAATAGAAAAACTCTCAAACCCTACATCATAAAATGATGTAGCATCTAGGGATAGTAAGTGGGATAAGCACTGGTATGTAACTTAAGGAAAGTGATAAAATAATTCCATATCAAAAATTAGTCACAATAACATGAACACATTCATATATATATATATAGGATACAGTGATAGGGTAAAGGGTCGTGACTATGAGAATTTAAAACCATTAACTTGAAGTATCTAACTCGCTCCGTCCTATGGGAACCCACAGGTTATATGGGTTCTGCTCCCCATGCTGAAAGAACCCTAGTACGTGTTAGCCACACGAATAAAGAAAAATCCAAAGAAAAGGCTAAAAACACCAAGGCAATAGCCATTCCAATATATATATATATATATATATATATATATTGTGTACCATGCTCACGATCACATAGACCTCGCACTGGTAAATGTGGTTTCTAGGGTTGGTCCCACCAGGACCTCCACATTCATGGTGAGCTACATAATTCCCTTTAAGCCTATGTTAAAATAGTTTTCACATAAACCCAACCAATAGACAAGGAGTCATTTATTAAGGCATTTATCAGCATGGTATCATCATAACAATTATGCTTACAAGTTCATATGATCATGCCAAACTAATCCATGTAACCATTAGACTCTAAAGTTCTATTTTAAAATCCAAACCATGACCACCAAGGGCCTTTCAAATCGATTTTAACCAATTATCCATTAATGTGATGCAATGGGTTCATAAATAAGTTGAATTATGCATTTATCCCTATAAGAAATCTAATTTCGCAAAGTGGGTTAAGGTTAATGACATTACCAAGACAAAAAGTCATCAATTTGGGGAAACCCATGTTCCCCATTCTAATAACCATAACCATGCACCCATTCAGTCCTAAAAACATTAATTAAAGCATAAATATCATATTTAAAACATGTGAAAAGCAATGCAAGTGATCACCATCAAAATACCTCAACCTAATTTCAAACCCAACAATGAAATCATATAAATATAAAACCAATTTATGCCATAGTGATAAATACAATTTTAGGTATGAGAGAGATGACTAAAATATGAAAAAAATTAAAGGAATTCGAAGGTTAGAGCTTGAATACTTAATCCCTTGTAAAACCCAAGTATTATCTTGCCTTGAGAGTTAAAGAGGAGAAAGTAGTATTTTTGATTTGATAACTAACATTAAAGGGGTCATTGGAGTGTTTATAAGTCCTGGGTAAGTGTAAAGGGAGGAAAAGACCAAAATAACCCCAATTAAAATATGCAGAAAAAATAAGGGCCAATCATCATAACTTGGCTGATGACTCGTGATGACTGATCATGAATCATTGCCTGGACTCATGACTTGAGTGTCAAAAATCCTATCCTTCACTGTTATGGCCACGAGTTACTCATAACAACTTATTTCCCATCATTAGGAGTTGTGATGAAGTAGAACACATAGGTGACCTTACTGTTTGGACAATGAGTCCCTCCCAATGACTTGTTACATCACGTAATGGGTTGTTCCCTGGACTTGTTGTCAGGGGACCTAAACTTGGGCAAAATCACTGTCGTGGTAATGAGTCTTCCTAATAACTCATTACGTGACATCATGACTCATTACGTGACATCACGACTCATTACCTGGACTATTACAATTGGTAGTTTGGTAACAAATTTGGGAAACTTGGTTAATTCATTACTCAACTCTTCGAGGGTCTAAAGCCCAAGAACCTGGGGTATCACAGGTAGGGATTTGATTGATGCACCTCTAAGGAAAAATCCTGAGGTACAAGCAAATTGATTACCTCTATGTAGATGAAAAAGCAAGTTGAATCCAAAGAAGCTGATGAAAAAGAAAAGTTTGAGTACCTGAATGAGAAGCTGGTTGAACAATCTCATAATAGACAACCACCACCATTTTCTCAAAAGCTTATGAAAGCTGAAAAGGATGCTTATTTTAAAAATTTCTTTGACACATTTAGAGAACTTCACATAACCTTTCTTTGTTAGATATTTTATAGAAAATGCCTAAATATGCCAAGTACCTGTGGATACGGTGTGAACAAAACTAGGCTTGGTGATATTGATATTATAGCACTTACGAAGGAGTTCTGTGGTTATGATCAAGATATGCAAATATCTCAAGGACCTTAGAAGGTTCACATAAAAATTGGTAAAAGTGATTTTGTTTGATATTTAAGTGATTTAGGAGAAAGAATCAATCTTATGCCTTATTTGTCTTTAAAAATTAGGTTTGGAAAGCCAAGGCCCTTTTTTGTTATGTTATAGATGGTAGATAGAAGTACTATAGTCCTCGAAGGAATCACTAAAGATGTTCTCATTAATGTTGGTAAGTTTATTATTCCTGCTGACATTGTTGTTATTAACTATGAGGTAGATGACAGGGTACCAATCATATTGGGACATTTATTTTTAGCAATCGATGGATATTTTATGGAAGTTATAGAGGGCACGTTCAAGATGATATCCAATAATGAAAAGGTGGTCTTCAGAGTATATAAATCACTCAACACACCCTCACAATATAGAGATTTATGCATGATCACAATTATAGAAGTGGATAAGTATGGGATTGAGAAGTGAACTTTTGAATACCTTTTTGGAATTTATCATGGTGTTTCCTAAATTGAAAACTAAGCTTGAGGTTAAAAAAATCACAAGTGATTCTACACAAAGTGAGAAAAGTAGTACAAGGAAAAATTTTAGATGGTATTATTGGTAGAGTAAAGAAGAGAAGAAAGTTATGATTAGTAGTGAAGAAGAGATTTAGATACTATGAATGATAGTCGAGATGAAAGTCATGTCACGCTATTAAAGCAAGCACTACTTCGTAGGCAACCCATGTTGTAATAGAGTTAGTTATTTTTATATAGTGTTACCTTGTTTTTGTTTTTGTTTTTGTTGTTTGTTTTGTAGATTAGGGAAATTTCGAGTACCCAAAATCTAAGCTAAGGAGCATAATGAAAGCATAAGTGTGGAGTCCTTCAACCCTCATAATGGAAATCTGAAAAAGTGGCATGCTGCTAGCTAGGTCGAGAGGCCTTAGGAAGTATTTCTAATCCTTGTTCTTAATTTGATTTATAATTTAGGTACAAAGTATGATTTTAAGTATGGATTGGGAATATTTGATTGTTCAGGATAAAGTGCGCAATAGGATATCTATTATTATTTATTTTCTAGCTCTTTACTAAATTTAAAAAAAAACACAAAAAGAATCTATCTTTGGTTATTTTCAATTTTTGGCATTTAATCTATGTATTAGAAGCATACTTCACCCACTCATAGATTATTCTTTTTGATATTTTTCTTAGCGGGAGGCCTTTGAACCTAGTATCCTTTTAAATTTGTAGGAGTAAGTTTTAAATTTTTTTTATTTAGAATAAATCGAGATACTCTAATTAGGTGATACATATGATTACTTGTTGCAAGTGGTGTTGAATTCTAAGGCATGATGTGAAAATGGAATGAGTTTTGCGAAACAACTAGGCTCTTTTATATGATTCTTGTGATTTTGGCTTAAATTTGTATTCTTGCTATTACTTGATTGAGAGTCTAGAGTGATCCCTCTTGAGTCAAACATTTGTCAAGTTTGTTGAGGTTTTTGTTGTATTTCATTTTTACATATTGATGTCTAGAAATTTCTCGATATGTTTGCATATATAATAGTCATATTTTATACCTACTTTATCTATCCTTTCTACATGACCTTAGTTAGCGTCATTGAGCCTTTAGCATGTTCTTTGATAGCCTCAATGTAGCTTATTCCATTTCTTTCAATTGAACGTAATCTGATCCAAAACTTCTATCACTTTAGTTGAAAATTGAAGTTGTTAAGGAGTGAAGATTGAAAAGAACAAAGTAAATTTGAAGCCCTGAAGTAATAACTATGGGTGTGTTTAAAAAGTTTATGTGTTATTTGTGGGGAGTAATATAATGAAAAGCAAAATTAGTCAAGTGAAGTGAATCATGTATTAAAGGCAAATACTCCCAACTAAAGATGAATAAGCTAGCTTAAAAAGATGGGGAAAAACAAAATAGATACAAAGATAAATGTGGTGAGAAATAGGTTGTTTAAAGATGAGTCTAATGTAAAGTGTGATGTATTTAAGCGCTTAGGGAAGATAGTAACTATTACTGGCCAGAATATATCCTACTCGTCCCTTAGCCGATATTACTAATCCTTAAAGTCCTACTAGATCTTGAGCTTTGACATTCTAATATTAGTGGAATACTACACTAAGGGAAAGATTATGGTTCATCATATGGGGCATAAGAATTCTTTGTGAGAGTAAGCAAAATTCTATTCTTACACCCATTCTTGTGTTAACATTGTGCATTTGTGAGTGAATGTGGGTGACTCTGTTATGGTAGGGAGCATTTTAAGTGATGTATAGGTGACTTATATGATCTTTTTTTTGGGTTATATGCATGACTTTGCCAATGTGGTTGAGTCAGTTCTTGAGTCTAGGAAGCCTTGAAGTAGCATTCATGTGTTTCAATTGTAATATGACATGCCTAATATAGAACCTACTATTCAAGTAGTTGTTGTAGTTTTTGCTGGAGTATCTTAGTTCAAGTAGTGATGTTAGAGTTTTCTTTGATTGTGATTAGTGTAAAGATGTGTTCAAGGATGAACAAGGCCTTAAGTGAGGGGTGATGATCTTAGGTGTATTTATGCACCTAGATGACATTATCTACACGCGTTTAGTATTGTTTTGAGGATAACTTGATGTGATTACTAAAATATAAAGTTTTCATTTTGTACTGCTGTGCTAAAGTGCATGTTTATATTGTTTAAGATGCATTTGAAATAATTCAAGTGTCAAAATGATCAAATAGAATTTAGACGAGAAAACTAGTTAGGCTAGCCTAAGCTATGCTTGTTATAGTGTACTTTGATGGGTTTTATTGTGTTGTGTGGACTAATGTTTTTTATAAGATATTATAAGAGATCATAGTAGAAACTATGGAACCTAAATTAAGCCTACACACAATCCAAAAAGAGTGGGGGAATGAGGAACAAGTAGATGAGAAGAAGAGATCAAAGATTAGATGAGACCTCATCTTATGGAGGCAGCTATGTGCCGCATCCCCCGTAGTATTAGAAGGGATCATGTGTTGAACCCCCTATGGTAAGGTTACACTGCCTTTTCTATACTATAGCCTGTGTCATACCCCCCTTGTCCATGTTATAGGTCATGTAATATGAGGCCAAAATTACATATATTTAGTCATTATTTGCCTCATATTTAGTATATTTATTTATTATTTTTGAGCATTAATTTAATGAACTATTCTTAATATTATATTTTTATTTGTAGGATCAAATTGGTGTGAAGATAAAGAAAATTAAAGCAAAACAGAATTAAAATTGAGAAGTTATATAAGAAAATCTTGAAAGCAGCTTAATCATTTAAATTTATGATAATAATCAATTTCTACCTTAGAATTAAATTGCATTGAAAGGCCACTGGCTAGAAAGCATTGTGGAGATTGCACTGTGTGATGCAATCCAGTCCAATTTGGACTGAGTTTTTATTTCCTAGTCTATTTTGAACTCAATTATTTTATTTTGGGGTTTTTCTTACACCTATAAATATTCCACAAAAATAGTTTTTATGTAACTTTTGACAACTTTTGATAATTATTAGTACATTAAAACTTTAGAGAGGTAATGTGTTGACTTTTAGTTTAGAGAAAGGTTGGAGCCATCGTGAAGGCCAAGGAAAAATTAGTTTATTCTTTTCTTCTCCATCTTTATTAGTTTTCTTTGAGAATTCAAGATCCCGGATTTACACTACTCAATTTATAAGTTTGTGACAAAATTTTAAGTATGATTTCTCATTATGATTTTCAAGTCATGAGTAGCTAAATTTCACAACTAGGGTTGTGGAAACCATGATGAATTTACAAAGTAGGTTAAATGTAATGTCATTCTTGTAATGACCATCTAGGTTATTTTTATATTTTAGCTCATTTTTGTCATTTAGAGCTTTTCTATAACTGCCCCAAGTCATTTATGACTTGATGGAACTGATAATTTAGTTATGGGTAGTTCATTTGGTTTTTAGAACCAGTTCCTAATTATGAAGCCTTCGCTGGTTTAGATTGGCTATAGGGAAAAAACTTCAGTAAACAACCTTGTATGCCAAATTTAATAGTTTTAATAGCTCTAAAATATTGATTTGAGGTTAGGTGGACCCATGGTTTCAATCTTGAAATATCCTGGGTTTTGACCCATAGAAAATTTCCTAGAAATCTATTCTCCGAACAAAATATGACTCATATGTACGAGCCGTATACTGGAATTCAAGTGGTATGGTCCCATTGTATGCTGACCAATGTTAGTTAGTGGGACGCTTTTGATCATCGAAATGGTCACTACTTAGGGGTACGATTCATAGGGCTTAGTACGAATCGTATCATGGACTCGTATGGTAGACAGTGTTTGATCCTCCTGGTATTTAATTTTGCCAGGGATACGGGTTATGGGTATGGATGGTATACTATGGTTATGACTTGGTTGGATGAGTCGTCTACTGGACAGTGTTTGATCCAAGAGTTGAGGCTTGGATACGGGTGGCGGATATCAATTGTATAAGAGGGTACGACTCGTAAGGGCCAGTCATATCCCTGGGATGAGATTTTGTGCAACTTAAGTGGGGGAATTCTGGACATTTCCCTACTTACCCAAATTAAGACCCACGACTTCTAATACACTTAGAAGGTTATTTACCCTATTATTCTATTCATTAACACTTAGAAAATATTCCAAAATACTCCATTAATTCTCTCAAGAGCTTTTGGGGAAAGAAAGCTAGGGTTACATCTTACGAATTACTTTGAGGCTTGTATTGGTGATTTCTTTCCATCAATTCTTTAGTATAAGGGATGATTCTCTTCCCTCATTGTAATTGCTTTGTTATGGTTTCCTATGGTTTTAATTATGCTTTTATATACATTAATGGTGGTTTTGGACAATTGGATTGCATGGTAATGGTTTAATGGTCTTTGGGATTGGTTTTGGTTGTATTATGTTCCCAAGGTGTTTGATAAAATACTTATAAAGACACGCCCATTGCATTAAATTCTTTTAATGGAACTCTTGCATGTTTTAAACTGGACAAAGGATTTATGCATGGTTTAAATGGTTTGGAAAGGTTAAAGGCTAAATTGTTATGCTTATGGAGAACTTGGAAGTCTCCCAAGTGGATTTAATATGGCATATAGAAGGGCACCTAAGGTCCGCTTAACCTAAATGGTTTGGATATGGATATTACTTACAAGTAAGGGGTGGTATGACGGTACCACTAATATTGGCCTTGGTTAATAAATGGTAAATGAATTTTTTAGACATGGTTTTAATTGGGCATTAATGGTGGGGTATGTATAAAAGTTGTGGAAGGTGGTGGTCTCGGGGGGACCAAAACCAAAAACTCATATTTGTCGATATGAGGGGTCTTGATGACCATATGTGTGTGTCACATTTTATTTTGGGGGATGTACTAGTCATACCATGGGATATTCCCTGGTCGTGCAACTACAAGCAATGAGACCCTTTCAGCAGGGGGAGTTGAACCCATATCGCTCGCGGGTGTTAGGACGGCCAAGTTACACAGCCTAGGTAAAGGTTTTAAGTGAACGCTAAACCCAGTCCTTTTTTTCGGCACCTATATATGTATGGTTGTATACTTTATGGATGTTCTTACTTGGTTTTATGACTAGCATTACTTTATCCTTATCCTGAGATTCATGCTAGCGTTCATTCGCTAACCCCGTCTACTGGCAGGTGTATACCCATGTTATACAGGAACCGGCCATTCTACTCCTCCTATTTAGCATGTAGATCGATATCAGCATTTGGATTGAAGTGGTGAGCTTCCATCCTTTCATAAGGCATCGTTTAATGTTATGGATTTCTTTACACTTTTCATTTATTTTGGATATTAGTTTTGGCCATGGTTGGGGGTATGTCCCAACCAAATTTGTTTACTCTTTTAGATAGAGGCTTTGTGGTACTTCTGGGGGTTGGTATGGGCGAGATCGGTATTGATTTCAACTTTGGCATTAGAATAAGATGGGAGGCTGGCATCATCGAACACAATTTCTCACTATTCCATCATAATACATTTTTGGATGGATTTTTATATTATGTTTTGGTATTCCCTTTGGTTTATGATATATGGTTTGGTTTGGTATGGTTGGATGATTGGTGAGGTACGATTGGACTCGATTGGGTTGGTCACAGTTGTGACCCTATCCCAGAGTCTTAATGAGAACAATAAGGCTACCTTATTATATGTTTGAAATTTAGCTCATCTAAGGCTGGATATAGATGGTTGGGTTGGGTAATAAGGGGTGGTCCCTGATCTTGGTTGGACTTGGGATACCCATTACGACAAGGCCTAGGGTCTTTCAGCTCAAGTTAGTATTAGAGCCCAGGTTCATGGTAAACTAGGAAGTCCATAGAGCCGTATCGAGTAGAGTCTCTTTTAGGGGTGTGAAGTGTGCCACACTCATAAGAGGGAGACTGCAAGGTATTTAGGAATGTTTCACTTTCTTGGTATTGTATCTTCAAGATTGAGTACTAAATCCTAGAATCTCCTCTAATCCTTATTTGTTCGTCTTTCAGATCATGCCTCTAGGATCTGGAACAAAAGAAAATTCATTTGTCCCATCTAGGGATAATGTTGAAGGGGTACAACCTACGTGTGGAGTAGATCTTTGATCTTATAGTACTATTTTTGATGGTTCTGGGGCTCTTTCTACTCTAGTTAGTTCTCCTCAGGTTCTTGGGGCAACGTAATGAATGTAGAATTTCATCAGTTTATTTATATCATTGCCCAATTAGTCATTGCTCAGGATGAGCGAGGTATGACTGGTGCTTTGTCTGCTGAGGCCACAAGGGTTAGTAAATTTATAAATATAGGTCATCCAACTTTCACTGGGGTAAATGTGAAGGAGGATCCATTAGGATTTATGGATGAGATAGAAAAGATATTTTGGGTTATGTAGGATACTAATATAGAGAGGGATAACTTTGCAGATTATTAGCTCAAGGATGTTTCTTATCAATGGTATGAGTAGTGGGATAGGGATAGAAGTGATATGGAAGAGGAAGGGTTGTGGGAGGCTTTTTCTAAGGCCTTTTTGGATCGATTCTTTCCTCGAGAGTTGGAGGAAGCAAATATGGAGGAGTTTGTGAATCTCAGGCAGGTGAGGATACCTATAAAGGAATATACTTTGATGTTCCATAAGCTATCAAGGTATGCTCCTGATTTTGTGGCTGATATGAGATCGAGAGTAAGGAAGTTTGCTTCTGGGTTGAATTGAGATTTGATTCTGGAGAGAAAGACTACCTTGTTGATTAAAGATATGGACATCTCGAGGTTGACTATTCATATGTAGCAAGTTGAGGACGAGAAGAGAAAACAGGCAGAGTTTGGGGATAGGCAGGGAAGCAAAGCATGTTTTCTGACTAGGGAGGTGCGTAGTCTACAGGAGTTAGAGATGGTGGCAAGTGGAAAAAAGAGGTGGGGGAGTTTAGGATCCTTTTCTACTAGTGCTTCTTATTAGTCGGGAGACAGGCTCATTAGGGTGGTGATAATTCTCGGGAATAGGTTGCCCAATCTCAGGCGAGCAGGTTAGACAGTTTCTTTATATCATTTTTGTTGGTTCTGTGGTCGCCTTATTGGGGTTATTGCAAGAATGGAAGGGGTAAGTGCTTTAAGTGTGTCCGGGTAGGCCATTAGCTCAGGGATTGATCGGTCAATAAGGTTGCTATAGAGGCAAATAAGAATCCTGTGGCTTCATCTTCTACTCCTACATGGTGGGATGCCAGCTACCTCTATTATTGTTCCTGGTTCTAATGTTGGTCAAAATAGGTTATATGTTTTGGCATCCCGATAGGAATTTGAGGCATCACCTGATGTCGTTATTGATATGTTACAGCTTTTCTCTCATAACATATATTGTTTTCTTGATCTGGGGTCCACTCTTTCTTATGCGACTCTATATATGGTTGTGTTTTTTTGTTTCGATCCGAAGTTATCTCGGATCATTTTTCTATTTTTACCCCAGTAGGTAACTTGGTTATTACTAAGAGAGTCTATAGGGGGTGGTAGCTGTTAGTGGCAAATAGACCTTGGTGGATCTATTTGAGTTGGCTATGGTAGATTGTGATGTTATCCTAGGTATGGATTAGTTGAATACTTGTTATGCATCTGTGGATTGTTGGACCTGTAGCGTTATCTTTAAGTTCCTTGATGAACCGATTATAAAATGGGAAGGTAGTTCCTTATCTCCTAGGGGAAGATTTATTTCTTATCTTAGAGCTCAGAGGCTAATCTCTAAGGGTTGTCTTTATCACTTGGTTTGGGTTAAAGATTCTAACTCGAAAGGTCCTTCTTTGTCTTTGGTCCCTGTGGTTAATGATTTTCTAGAGGTATTTTCGGATGATCTTCCTGGTGTTTCTCTAGATAGGTAAATAAAGTTTGGTATTGATTTACTTTTGGACACTCGTCCAATTTCTATTTCTCAGTATAGAATGGCTCCGTATGAGTTGAGGGAACTCAAGAAGCAACTTAAGGATCTTCTGGATAATGGGTTTATTCGTCTTAGTATTTCTTTGTGGGGTACTCTGGTGTTGTTTCTGTGAAAGAAGGATGGTTCCCTTCAGATGTGCATTGACAACAGGCAGTTAAACAAGGTGACGGTCAAGAATAAGTATTCTCTTTCTCAGATAAATGACTTGTTTGACCAGTTATAGGGTGCCAAGTTCTTCTCTAAGATAGATATTTGGTCTGGGTATTATCAGCTTAAGATTAGGGAGGTGGATATCTCTAAGATGGCTTTTCTTACTCGGTATGGGCATTTTGAGTTCTTGGTGATGTCATTTGGGTTGACCAATGCTCCAACATCATTTATGGACTTGATGAACAGGGTGTTCAGTCAGTGTTTGGATCTCTTCATCATAGTGTATATTGATGACATTCTAGTTTATTTGAAGAGCGAGGTGGATCATGTTGATCACCTTCGTGTGGTGTTGCAGACCTTAAAGGAACAACAGTTATATGCCAAGTTCTCTAAGTGTGAGTTCTGGATGAACGTTGTGACTTTCTTGGGTCATGTTATGTCTAGTGAAGGGGTCATGGTGTATCTGCAGAAGGTTTCTATGGTGAAATGGTGTCCTAGGCCCATGACTTCATCTAATATCCGGAGCTTCTTGGGTTTGACCGAGTATTATAGGCGGTTTGTGGAAAGCTTTTCTTCGATAGTGGCTTTTTTGACTAATTTAACTTACAAGAAGGTTAAGTTTTTCTAGGTCGGATGCTTGTGAAGCGAGTTTTGAGAACTTGAAGGATAAGTTGACTTCGGCTCTAATCCTGACCTTGCTGGAAGGAAATAGTGGGTTTGTGGTTTATTATGATGAATCTCAGGTAGGTCTTAGTTGTGTTTTGATGCACCATAGGAAGGTGATTTCCTATACTTCCAGGCAGTTAAAGGTACATGAAAGGAATTATCCTACTCGTGATTTGGAGTTATTGGCAGTTGTGTTCACTTTGAAAATATTGCGGCATGATTTGCATGGTGTTCACATTGATATATTTTCTGATCACAAGAGTCTTTAGTACGTGTTCACTTAGAAAGAGCTTAATATTAGGTGGAGGAGGTGGTTTAAGCTCCTCAAGGAATATGTTATGAGTCTTCACTACTACCCAGGTAAGGCTAATGTGGTTGCTGATACTCGTAGCAAGTTATCCATGGGAAGTTTGGCTCACGTAGAGAAAGGAAAGTGGGAATTAGTGAAGGATATTCGCTGCTTGGCTAATCTTGAAGTTCGTCTCTTAGTCTCTAAGGATAGTGATGTGATGGTGCAAGAAGTAGTTCAATCATCTCTTGGTGTGGAGATTAAAGAGAAGAAAATGATAGATCCTATCTTGATGAAAATCAAAAGGGATGTTGATGGGAAAAAGGTAGTGGTGTTTGATATCAGTGGTGATGGTAATTTATGGTACCAAGGAAGCTTGTGTGTTCCTGATGTCGACGGGCTATGGCAAAGGGTTTTGGTTGAGGCGCATGAGTCGCGCTATGTTGTTCATCCCAGATTGACTAAGTTGTATCATAATCTCAAGGAGATCTACTGGTGGAATGGCATAAAGAGGGATATGGCTGATTATATGGCCAAGTGCATGGTGTGTCAATAGGTTAAGGTTATGCACATGAGGCCAGGAGGGTTGTATCAAGAAATTGATTTTCCTGAATAAAAGTGAGAAGTAATCAATATGGACTTCATTATTGGTCTTCAACAATCTCGAAATCAGCATGATTTGATTTGGGTCATCGTGGATAGGATGACCAAGTCTGTGCATTTCTTGGAAGTGCGGACTACCTTTTTGGTGAAGGATTATACGCGGTTGTATATTCAGGAGATTGTGAAGCTACATGGGGTACTTGTTTCGATTATCTCTGATCATGGTGTGCAGTTTACTTCTTATTTCTGACGGTCTTTCCAAAAAAGGTAAAGGACTAAGGTTAGTCTGAGTACTATTTTTTATCCACACTCAGATGGGCAAGCAGAGAGAACTATTCAGACATTAGAAGATATGTTTCGGGCCTGTGTGTTTGACTATGGTGGCAATTGGGTTGAGCATCTGTCTTTGGTGGAGTTTGCTTACAACAATAGCTATTATTCAAGTATTGATATGGCTCCTTTCGAGCCATTGTATGGTAGG
>NC_061117.1:59937476-59996735 GCF_002878395.1 Capsicum annuum
AAAAAAAAGCAGACATGTTTGGTCTAGATTTGGTTTATAAGGTGATGGAGTAGGTTAAGGTGATTCGGGATAGGATTAAAGCTTTCCAAAGTTTCCAAAAGTCCTATGCAGATGTTAGGCGTAGAGACTTGAAGTTTGAGGTTGGGGATAGGGTGTTCCTTAAGGTGTCTCCCATGAAGGGAGTGGTGCAGTTTGGCAAAAAGGGGAAACTCAGTCCTCGATTCATTGGTCGTTATGTGATTTTTCGAAGAGTTGGCAATGTTTCTTATGAGTTGGAGTTTCCATCTATCTTAAGTTTGGTTCATTTGGTCTTTCATGTTTCTATGTTGAGGAAGTATCTTGGTGATCCTTCTTTGGTTGTTCTATTAGAAGGATTGGGTATTTTGGATTCTCTGTCTTATAAAGAAGTCCCAATTGAGATATTAGATAGGCAAGTTTGTCTGTTGCGGATCAAAGATATGGCTCTGATTAAGGTTCTATAGAAGAACCATAAGGTGGAAGAAGCTACTTGGGAAGCGTAAGAAGACATGAAGTCTAAGTATCTGCATTTGTTTTCTGCTCCTGGGATACGTGTGGAAGGTATGTTTCTTGAGCACATCTTAATTTTCTAAGTTTGTTAAAGGAAAGATTAACATCTTTGCCTCTTTGTTTTCAAACTTTGTTAAAAGGATGTTTAATAATGCAAATGACTCTATGTGTGGTTACCCCTACCTTGTCCATAATTCAGGGGCGAATGTTCCTACTGGGGGAGACAGAAACATCTTGGGTTTTGACCCTTAGAAAATTTCCTAGAAATCCATTCTTCAAACCCAATACGACTCATGGGTACGAGTCATATGCTGGGTGCAAGTAGTATGGTCCTGTCATATGTTGACCAGTGTTATTTGGTGGGATGGTTTTGATCACTAGAATGGTCACGACTTAGGGGTATGAGTCATAGGGCTTGATATGAGCCATATCATGGACTCGTATGGTGGACAGTGTTTGATCCACCTGGTATTTCATTCTGCCAGGGATATGAGTTATGGGTACGGATCGTATATTGTGGTTATGACTTGGTTGGATGAGTCGTATACTGGATATTTTTTTATCCAAGGGTTGAGGTTTGGACACGAGTGGTGGATACCAATCGTATAGGATGTTACTACTCGTAAAGGTCAGTAGTATCCCTGGGATGGGATTTTGTACAACTTAAGTAGGGATATTCTGGAAATTTCCCTACTTACCCTAATTAGGACCCATGACTTTTAATACACTTAGAAGGTTATTTACCCTATTATTCTATTCATTAACACTTAGAAACTATTCTAAAACACTCCATAATTCTCTCAAGAGCTTTTGGGGCAAGAAGGCTAGGGTTTCATCTTACGGATTGCTTTGAGGCTTGTCTTGGTGATTTCTTTCCATAAATTCTTCGCTACAAGGCATGATTCTCTACCCTCATTGTAATTTCAACTCAAGGCATGGTTTATATGATTGATTTCATGGTTCCACTATTCATGATTTTGGTTTTCAACTATTATTTGGGGGTTTTGATATTGAATGCTTGGTTATGGTTTCCTATGGTTTTAATTATGCTTTTATATGCATTAATGGTGGTTTGTGACAATTGAATTTCATGGTAATGGTTTAATGGTCTTTGGAATTGGTTTTTGTTGTACCAAGGTGTTTGATAAAATGCTTAAAAGATATGTTCATTGCATTGACTTCTTTTAATGGAACTCTTGGATGTTTTAAACTGGACAAAGGATTTATTCATGGTTTAAATGGTCTGGAAAGGCTAAAGTCTAAATGGTTATGCTTGTGGAGAACATGGAAGTCTCCCAAATGGATTTAATATGGTATATGGAAGGGCACCTAAGGTCCTCTTAACCTAAATGGTTTTACTATAGATATTACTTGCAAGTAAGGAGTGGTATGAAGATACCACTAATATTGGCCGTGGTTAATCAATGGTAAATGGATTGTTTGGACATGGTTTTAATTGGGCATTAATGGTAGGGTGTGTAGCTAAAGCCATGGAAGGTGGCAGTCCCGGGGGTCCAAAATCAGAAACTCATATTTGCCGATATAAGGGGTCTTGATGACCATGTGTGTGAGTCAGTTTATATTGGGGGATGTACTAGTAATCCCATAGTATATTCCATGGTCGTGCGGCAACACGTACTTGGGCCCTTTCTGCAGGGGGAGCTGAACCCATATCGCCCGTGGGCAGTTAGGATGGCTAAGCTACATAGCCCAGGTAAAGGTTTTAAGTGAATTCTAACACGGTCCCATTTCCCGGCACTTATATATGTATGGTTGTATGCATTATGGATGTTTTTACTTGGTTTTATGATTGTTATTATTTTATCCTTATCTTGAGATTCATGCTAGCGGTCATTCGCTAACTCCGTCTACTTGTAGTTGTGTGATACAAGCCAAATGGCCTCCGGGTTGTTAGACAGGAAGCTTACGGGTCAAATGATGCTTGAAGACTTCTTAAGGGATATCGAAAGGTGTCCATTGGATGATTATGATGACCAAGGAGACTCAAGGGATGTTAGAGAGGCCAATGGAAGATCAAACGGGGCTAAAAAGCCCCTGAAAGAGGAGATGCACCCCATTCGCTTTGGAGGAGCACCCAACCCACTCTAGATCTGCTAGAACAGGTCAAAACAGCCCACTATACCCTTGGGATGTGCCCATATGCGCCCTATATGCTCAAGAAAGTGCCTAATGGGCTTTTATGTATTTGTCTTTCCTAAATGAGTCAGTTTTGGGCCCATCTGATGTAATAACCTAGCCTAGACTATAAATAGGACTTCTTTTCATTTCAATAGGTAGTTTATGTTGAATTATAAATTTGAACACTTGTGAGAGTGTGAGGCAAGCGTGGATTTGCTTGGGAATCAATTCCCTTGATATTTATGTAAGATGTAGGTGCTTTGTTTGGTTTAATTAATTGAGGGTTTAGGGTTTGATACACCCTTTATTTGCTTTCAATTCCTTACATTGTGTCTATCTTATTGCTTCTCCATCTATCTTTAGCTGTCGCATTCGTATCGTAGTTTAGTTTTTGATTTTGTACTTTATTCGTGTATCATTTGGTATCAGTGCCAGGTTAGAATCATTCCCACGATTCTAGTCTTGGGTTTTGTTATTTCAAAAAAATTTAAAAAGTTTGTCAAAAACGTTTTTAAGAAAACCCCCCAAAAAATTGTGTTCTAGAGTCCTTCTTGTTGTTTCTACACTAGATTTGTTTCATCTAGTTATATTTAGGTTGGAACTTGGTCATTTAGTGTATTTGGAAGTGCATTTGGAAAAACCCACCATTATTGTCTTGAAATCTAAGGAAATGGGTTCTTAGATCTACAAATCTTTGGTTGGAATATGAAGTTGAAGAAGTTGAAAAAAGTGTTTCCAACGTTGAAATAATCTTAGGGTTAAAAGATAGTGTCATTTGGAGAAGTTTGAAAAATCCACCATTTTTAGGGTTCTAAAGATTGAAGAAAATACAAGTGGGATTGAAAATTTGGAAGTTTTGGTGATGTTTTGAAGGCTAATGATGCATGTAATGTGTTCCTTATGTTGACGAGAGCTTAAGGTTAAAATTTCATAGAATTCCGAGCCAAAATGAAGAAGTTGTACATTTTGGATTTTCAAAATTGTTCTTGGTGCTCTTGAGAAGATTCATATCTTCAAGTTGAATCTTCATCAAAAATTTGTTTTTTGATCCAAAAAGAATAAATAAGAAGTGTACAAAAGTGTTAGTACAAGAGCACCTTTGAAGATTCAAAGAATATTCCAAGAGAAGAGGACAAAAAAGGACCACAACAAGTACATTTTGGCCCCTTGTGCAAGCATTTCGGCTGATCTGTCTTGGAGGTACCTTGGAAGTGCCCCCAACCTGCTAAATCAGGTCAAGGGCATCCCAAAACAGTATATTATGTGTTGGGGATACCCCCCGTATGCAGCTCCTGATCTGCTTCAACTTGTTCCAAGCGTAGATCATCCTTTTCAACACACTTTTTGCAAGGTTCCATATATCTAACTTCATTTCTTGATTCTTAACTTCATATTTTGATTATTAAACATTAATTAACAACTAATAATTGATCTATTAGTTGATTAATTGGTTCTAGAGTCTGATTCTTTCTTATTCGTTCTTGTGTGTTTTTCTCTTTTGTTTTTGTTGAACCTTCTTGATTCAAGTACGTTAGTTGATTTGGAGTTTTTTCTTTTCAATTTCAAGTAAGGATCTATTCCTACCTAAAGCCAAAATTGGTACTAACCAACCTTATTGGAGTATAAACGATATATCAACGCTTGCGACACCAATTGAGAGATGAACTAAAGGTGGAAACTTTGAGAGCTTGTGAGGTTGATTTACTTAACTTTAACTTGTTTGTTGTTTTGTTTTCCTTTAGTATTCCTTTTATTTAAGTACCATGGCATCGAGAGAAGGTATCCCAAGAGCTTTGGAAGAGATAAACATGGAAACTGTAATGGCGGCCATAATGAGTGTAAAATAAGATGTAAATCAAAGAATGGAAAGCATGGAAAGTTCACTCTCAAAAAGGATGGATAAAATAATAGATCACCTACACTTCCCTAACTCCCGTCCTATACAATCCACCAAATTCCCGAGCTTCTTTAGTGGACATGCTCCAAACGCACTTTAAGCTAATCAAACTAACTTTTGCACTCTAGTAAATGTAGCTAGTAGACAACTAAGTATGAAAGATAGTTTATTTTTAAGTGAGCCTAATGTCTCCTTACTTCATGATTATGATATACAATTTGAAAGTGTGGAAACACTAGTTGATCCTTATAATGACAAAATTAACTCTTCTAGTAAGAGTGGTTTGTGTCCACCTAGTGTTGAAGCCATTGAGATAAGTGATAGTACATTGTCTTGTGGAAGTCATACGGACTGACTTTTGTGTGAACCTGGCCAATCACTTAGGAATGTTTGTGAAGTGTTTAAAGGACCTCAAGTTAATGGTGATGTTTAGATTGTTAGTTGATTGAATGGGAATGATCCTCTAATTACCTTTGTTGATGATCATGCTAGTATATAGGGTACAAATGATTGTATTAGTGGTAATCTTGGGGGAAAGTAGTGTTTCTTAAACCCATGTCTATGAACACTCTACCTATTTGATCTTGGTGATTATTTAAAGTATGGAGGTTCTTCTCCACACCATTTGGTGCTTGGGAAAAAAGACAAACCAACCATGGGTGAGGGTGTTGGAACTCATCCTTATGATGGAAAGTCTTTCTTGGAGATTTCTAATCTACTAGAGAAACCAAAGTTATGTATGGAAAGGGTCTCCAACAAAAATGAGTGCTATAGTGGGGTTATGAGCTTATTGAGACTTGGAATCCATGTGAGCCGTCATAAGCGGTTCAATGATTACCATGGTTCCTCTAGTATATCCTTTTGTCTCTTGAATGACCAAGTAGCTCTTACTTTGTGGGGTTATACACCCTTTATTGATTATTTTGATGCTTGGTTATATCTTAAGCATGTGCAACCTTGGCATGATAGTATGATTGAATGTGCTAATTCTAACCCTCATGCTATGAGGATATTGTGTTTCTTTGTCCTTCCTTTGGTGTTGCAAGGTTTGGATTCGAGGTCAAATCCTTTCCAAGAAGGGGAGGAAAATACAAGCCAAATGGCCTCCGGGTTGCTAGACAGGATGCTTACGGGTCAAATGACACTTGAAAACTTCTTAAGGGCTATCGAAAGGCATCCATTGGAGGATTATGATGACCAAGGAGACTTAGGGGATGTTAGAGAGTCCAATGAAAGACCAAATGGGGCTAGAAAGCCCCCGAAATAGAAGATGCGCCCCATCCACTTTAAAGGTGCATCCAACCCGCTATAGATCTGCTAGAGCGGGTCAAAACAGCCTACTATACCCTTGGGATATGCCCCATGTGTGCCCCATATGCTCAAGCAAGTGCCTAATGGGCTTCTATGTGTTTGTCTTTCCTAAATGGGTCACTTTTCGGCCCATATGATGTAATAACCTAACCTAGACTATAAATAGGACTTATTTTCATTTTAGTAGGTAGTTTATGTTGAATTATGAATTTGAACACTTGTGAGAGTGTAAGGCAGGCATGGATTCACTTGTATTGATCTTCTATTTTAAAATGCGGGTTGCTCGAGAATCGATTCCCTTGAGGTCTACATAAGATTTAGGTGCTTTGTTTGGTTTAATTGATTGAGGTTTTAGGGTTTGATACACCCTTTATTTGCTTTCAATTTCTTGTATTGTGTCTATCTTATTATTTTTCTATCTATCTTTAGTTTTCGTATTCGTATCGTAGTTTAGTTTTTTATTCTGTACTTTATTATTGTATCACCTATTTATCATATGGATTTGGTATCAGTATTTAGACTGTAGTGGTGAGCTTCTATCCTTTTAGAAGGCACCATTTCATGTTATGGTTTTCTTTAGACACTTTTCATTTATTTTGGATATTGGTTTTGGCTATGGCTGGGGGCATGTCCCAACCGGATTTCTTTACTCTTTTGGATAAAGGTTTTATGGTACTTCTGGGGGTTGGTATGGATGGGATCGGTATTGGCGTCGTCCTTGGCATTATAATAAGTTGGGAGGCTGTCATTATCGAACATAATTTCTCACTGTTCAATCGTAATACAATTTGGGATTGATTTTCATATTATGTTTTGGCATTCCCTTTGGTTTATGGTATATGGTTTGGTTTGGTACGGTTAGGCGGTTAATGAGGTACGATCCAACTCGGTTGGGTTAGTTATGGTTATGACACTATCCAGAATCTTAATGAGAACAATAACACTATCTTGTTATATGTTCAAAATTTAGCCCATCTAAGGCTGGATATAGGTGGTTAGGTTGGGTAATTAGGGGTGGTCCCCGGTCCTGGTTGGACTTGGGATGCCCATTACGACAAGGCCTGGGGTCGGGTCGTGTCAAGTCCCAAGGCTCTCAGACTCATTTTATCTATTAGTCAAAAGTTAAGAATAATGATAAGTAGGTGTGGAACCAACTTTTTATCAAAATAATCATGGATGAAAATTTTGACTGGTCCATTGAATTCTTAACATCAGTTTGATAGGGTAGCATAGTGTATTTGCATATATGGGATTTTGGATAAATCCCAAAGGGTTGGCGGAGACTTAGAATTTCTCCAAGTCTCAATTGGTGCTAATGCATCCCTTTAGCAATGCCTTTGATCTCTTAAGAGATCTACCAAACCCTAGAAAGTATCTATTAAGAAACATATTTTATCATGTAAGGGAATGTCTTGACAGTGTGGGCACTATCGTGTAAACAATACTTATGTTGCATATGCTACATTGGCTCAAGCATCTAGATATCGTGTGAGCAATCTACTGATTGTGTAAGCGACAGGTGTGCAAGAGTACAAGTATCGTTTAAGCGACCCAAAATTTGCATAAGCACTACCTGTGTAACTAGGAAGGGTATAAATACTCACTTAGCTCGATTTTTCACCATTTTCATCCATTCTCTAGAATCTTAAGCCCTAAAAATTAGGAGTTCTCAAGATAATCAATTTTGAGTGATTTTGGAGCTTTGGTATCATTAATTTATGCATTTTCCCATTGAATTCACAGTAAGATTACATTATTGTCATGGTTGATTTCTCCATACTTTTGCTAAAATCCCTAAAAGCTTGGTGACTTAATTTTAGCACCATTATAGCTTGGAGTTCACCTATTTTTTAGGATAAATGTTCCTTGAGCATAGAGGGGCATTGTGTTGGTTTTGAATGTGCAATTTCATGAATGGACCCCATATGAGATTTTTACGTAATTTTGGACTTGAAGCATAATAGTAAAATATGGGTATCATTGTTCTCATTTTGATGTATAAATTGTGATTTTGTTAGCGTGGTACCTAGCAAAAGCTTCTCAAAAAGGGAAATCAGTAATTTAGCAGATTCTTCAAGCTTTTCTTCAGTGTCCAAGTAGGCTAGATTTATATTCTGCATAGATTGAGCTATTTCATAGTATGATTATGATATCATGCTATATATGGGGTGATATTTTGGTGTTATAGTTATGAATAAGAGCAAATGGATTAATTAGACCATTTAGGGTATCTTAAAATTTTAAATTAGAAGAAATTAGCTTAATTGCTCATGTTCTAGGTGAATTTGGATTCACAGCTCATGTTTAGAATGGGAATGACTTAGTTACTCAATCTAGATGAGATTTTCTTAGTCGTTCATGTTTACAGTGGAATTGGCCTTAGTTTCTTAAGTTAAGAAAAATTGCCTTAGTTCCTAATAGTTCCTAATTTAGGTGAGATTTGCGTAGTTGTCCATGTTTGAGAACAATTTCTATCTTAGGAATATTTATGGCTTACTTGACATCTGGAAATGGATTTAGATACCTTATCCCAGTCCGGATTGAATTTTCCTAAGTAGAATTAGGCCATGATTTATGTTAGCCTTGTAGACTTACTTATGCATGATATACTCTTATGGATGTTTGGTTTGGGACTTGAGGAGATTGAATACCCAAAACGAGTATGTTACTTAGATATTGGAGGATTAATGCTAATTTTGATTATTTCTAATGATATTGCTTATATATATGATTATTGATATGACTTTCGAGTATGATTAATGATATGGCCTATCAACATGCTTGATGATATAGATATTGATGTGATAATTATTAATGGCTTATAAGTACGATTGGATTATAGATATCATTTGTGGCTTATAGATATGATAAATGGCCAATAGATATGATGTGGCTTATAGAAATGATTAATGGCTTACATGATTTGTGGCACATAGAAACGATTATTGAAGTAACTTATGATTATGACTATTGGCATGGCTTATGGGCTTGGTTATTGGCATAACTTAATAGATGTGGTATTGGTATAGTCTATTGGGTTAGATTATCGGTATGGCTTATTGATATTGTTCGTTGATACAGTGTATAAATATAAGTTCCGATTCGAGTCTGGAAATTGATAATGATCATGATAATATGAGTTCCAATTTGATTCTAACAGTTGATAATGATCTTGATAATATGAGTTCCGGTTCAGGCTCTATAAATAATGGTAATAATGATAATACTATTGAGTTTTGGTTTAATTCTGGGATTGGGAATTACGTATGAAATGATACGGTTCGAATAGATTCTCCGTCATGGCATGATAATTTGGTGATTTCTTATATTCGCGTCAGGCTTATAGGGGCCTGCGTTAGGTTCTTTACTTTTCGTACTTATTGGCTTATGGGGGCCAATCTTGTGTTTATGATGGTATGATTTTCATGTTATTATCTCATATGCATTCATTTATTTATGTACAGCAATGTCAGAGCTTATTTCTAGGTTTTCCCCTTTTTACCTTGACTTAGCTTATTTTATCTTGTATTTTATCATATTTATATCATGATTTATCTTAGTCGACCGATGATGCCTACTGAGTACCCATGGTTTTTGTACACATACTATACTTCTGTACCTTTTTGGTATAGATTTGGGTACTAGTTGCCACTATTGATTCGGCATTCGTGTAGGGTTAATTTCAGAGATTGGGTGAGATCTTGGAGTTGGAGTTACCCTTTTTATTCTATTTATCTATGTTTAGTCTTTCATCTCCGAGGGGGATTATATTTCACCATTCAGTACTTATAGTTCATTTGTAGCAGTTCTTGTACTGACATTACTGAGTCTTGGGATGGTTGTTGATTTTCTATCTATCGATTAAACCTTTATGACTACATTATTGCTATTTAAGTCATTAATTGTTAATTTTTGGATTTTAGGCTATTTTCCATAGAGTTAGCCCATTGCATCTGGCTCCAAGCTATGGTTCGTCTTACCTACTGGCGGGATAAAGTAGGTGCCATCATGAATCGTAAATTGGATCGTGATAATTCTATACCAATATTCTTGCTTGTATTAGTATTTTTTTCAATTTGATTGCTTTCTTGATGGTGTCCAACATAAGGAACTCACTTGTTTTCTAGACTTGCTCGAGAGAGAGGGGTAGAGATTGAGATAAGAAAACAACAACAGTAATTTGAAGCTACCAATTCATCTAATTAACTTGAGTAGTAATTGGATAGTTAATCTGATATCAAAAAACAAGAATTAGTAATGCGAAGCTCTGTGTTCGGGAGGAGATGGGTGAAATTTATCTAAACTAAGGTCGAGAGATGGTAGCTTGATAGATTTTGCATGCAATGGATAAAAATAGATTGCTAGCACGAACGATCTATGTACTTAGGAAATCATGGGGAACATAGTCCTAGTTCATAATTCTCATTGATTCTCTAAATATAAACTGATATTAGTTTACTTGTTACTTCAATTTACAAACTGTTGACTTGTTCTTTTATATCCCTCCTTTTAAAAATAATTAATTAATAATCAAAATAACCGCAATGACTTAGGTCCTAACCATATTCCTTGTGGGATCGACTCCAACCGAGTTGATTTCTATATTTTTTTGATGATTCTTTTATACTTTATTGCGAGGTGTAATTTGAGAGACATCACCATGCATCACAACACCCCCCCCCCCCCCCCTCCCTAAAAAAAGGTCTAGAACTTGTGTTTTAGTTGAGGACAAAGTAGTTAATGCTTATATTTCATATAGGGCATCTTATGGACGACCTAAAGTACTATATAAAGAGTAATTAGCCACAAATACAAGACATCCTTGGAAGAATACACGTTCAAAGAGAGAAGAAGGCATCAAGGACTATATGGGGTTTTTCTTCCTTTAAATTCTAGTTTTCTAGTTGTTTTATTTATGAATTCATTAATAATGATTCTTTGTATGACTATGAGTGTCTAAATACTATCATACATTCAATTTGGTAAATCTTAATTATGATACTTGTTTGTTCTAATGTTTTTGTACTCATTATACAATTAATTTACGACCTTTAGAATATATCTATATTTTTTTGTGACACTGGAAGTAGTAACCTTAGATTAGAGTATGGAACATAAGGAATAGGTTCTTATCTTTTAGATGAATTAAAAATAAGATTCATGGTTATGATAGAAATATACCTAATTTACCTTATTTGGCTCAAATATGGGATGAAATATAAATATATTTGAACTAGTTCCCACATCTCCGCTCAATGATGTAGTTGTGAGGCTAATTCAAATAGATGATTAGAGGCTCAGGACACCATAATCATGATATTATCCCCGTGAATCAACATCCAAGATAGATAACTTAACCTACATAATTGTATAGCTTTGGATAATTGTTCAAGATTCCTTGACCCAAGAAATTTCCAAATTATTGTTTACCACACTTTTAATTCCCATTATTGTTCATTGTTACTTTTAGCATAATTAAAATTAAACTCCTTTTGGCTAATATGAATTGGATTGTCTCTATACACTAAGTCCTCGTGGGATCAAAATTTGGGTTGCAATAGCCACTTTATTACTTCCACAACTATGTACACTTACGTGTATAGTTGGATATAATAGAGTCGTATCAGCAGTATGGTTAGTCTAGTAGGTATGTTCATGCTGCACTTTAAATTTCAGATGGGGGTTGGCCTAGTAATAATGATTTTAATGGTCAACATATCGATCGGCCACTGGGGATCTTCACTCAGGGGCTTCAAGCAGTGGTGATCATTTTAGGTTAGTAGGACCCTCTCATCAAAGCAGGGCACCTGGGGTATGTTTTGATTATAGGGTTGTTGGTCACTTCGCCAGAGAATATCCCCAGTGTGGGATAATTGGGACTTTAGCGTAGCCCTTTTAAGTAATGACGCCACCAGCCAAAGGTTGTTTCCAAAATAGTAAGAGAGTTTCTTAGAGTCTACACAGAGGTAGAAAGTTAAGTAGGATAAGTAGTTAATCAGGTTCTCAGTTCAACAGTGGTCGTAGATTGTTATGACTTTCTCCGTAGGCCAGAGGCAGAGGTATCAGACTCAATGGTCACGGGTACAATTTCAGTTTGTTGTCAGCTAGTTTCTATTTTATTTGATTTGGAATTTATATATTCATATATTTCTACATATTATATTGCTTGTTTGGGATTGACTATCTAGCCTTTATGTGTGCAAATACATATAGCCACTCCCATAAGAAAATCTTTAGTAGTGGATCAGGTTTATAGATTATGTTTGGTGACTATTTTGGAGTATGGCATGTCAGTTCAACTTATTATGCTTGATACGATAGATATTGACACTATTTTAGACATGCACTGGTTATCCCTTTACCATATAGTCTTGTATTGCTTTGCTAAAACTGTTACCTTGGCTATGCCTGTCATACCCCCTGTTGTGTGGTAGGACTCTATTAGTCACACACCGATATGGATTATTTCTTACATTTGGGCTAGGAGGTTAGTATCACGAGGATGTTTGACCAATATTTTTTATGTTTGTAATACTAGTGTCGATGTCTCTTTACTTGATTTGGTTCCTTTGGCATGTAAGTTTGATAATGTCTTCCCTACCAATTTGCATAGCCTCCTGCCTGAGGGTGATACTAATTTTGCTATTGATGTTGAGCTGGGCACCAGGACTATTTTAATTTCACCTTACTATATGGCTCTAGCTGAGTAGAGAGATATTAGTGTTCAGCTTCATGATCTTCTAGGTAAGTGTTTCATCAGACAGAGAGTTTCATTGAACGGTGCCTCTATTGTGTTTGTAAAGAAGAAAGATGACTCTATGAATGTATGTATCCATTATCGATAGTTGAATGAGGTGACTAGAAAGAATAAGTATCTGATGTTGTATATTGATGATTCACTTGACCAGCTCTAGGTCGTAAATATGTTTTCTAAGTTTGACTTAAGATCTAGCTACCACCAATTAAGGATTCAGGTGGCAGACATCCCTAAGATGGCCTTTAGGACTCATTATGTCCTCTACAAGTTCCTAGTCATGTCTTTTGGGTTGACCAATGCCCTAAAAGCATTAATGGACCTGGTGAACCATGTGTGCATAACCTATTTAGGCTATTTTGTGACTGTGTCTATTGATTACATCCTTGTTTACTCGAGTAGGAGAGGAGCATGAGCAATATTTGAGGAATATGCCCCATACTTTGAGAGATCAACGGCTTTATGCTAAGTTTTGAAATTATAATTTTTGGCTTGAGTCTGTAACATTCTTGGAGAATGTCGTTTCTAAGGATAGGATTATGGTAGATCTAAAAAATATTAAGGAGATCTTTGATTGGTCTCGGCTCGTTTCTCCTATCAAGGTTCATAGTTTCATTAGGTTGGCAGGTTACTAAAGATAGTTTGTCAAGGATTTCTCTTCTATAGTAACGCCAGTGACTAGATTAACTAGGAATGATATTTTGTTTAAGTGATCTAATGAGTATGGGGAGCTTTTTGAAGCTAAAAGCCTTACTCACTTTAGCTCTTATTTTAACTCTTATAGTTAAGGGTGAGGGTTTACAATGTACTATGATGCTTCAGCTATTGATATGGGTTGTATTCTGATGCAGCAGGGTCGAGTTCTTACTCATGTTTCTAGATAGGTGAAGGTGCACGAGGAAAACTACCCCACTCATGATTTAGAGTTGATGATGGTTTTTTCACTTAACATTTAGAGGAATTACTTATACGGTGTTCACTACGAGATATTCACTAATTATCGTAGCCTGCAGTATATTCTTAGTTAGAAGAAGCTTAATTCGAGGCAGCATAGGTGGCTAGAGTTGCTGAAGGATTATGATATTTTTATTCTATACAATTTGAGAAAGGAAAACATAGTAGTGGATGCCTTTAGCCAAAAGGCAGTAAGTATGGGGAGTTTGGCCTTCAGTTCTATTTCGAAGCGACCATTGGCCTTGGAGATCCAATCCTTAGCCAACAGGTTGGTTCAACTTGATATTTCACACCCCAAGAGGATTATTGATAATGTTGAGGCCAGTTTTACATTGATTGAGTAGATTCGAGCGCAGTAGTTTGAGGATAATCAATTATGTGGCATTTGAGATTAGGTGCTATGATCCAGGCTGGGAAAGCTACTTTTAACTCAGATGGTGCATTTCCAACTAATTTTCTTGGTCTTCTAGCTGAGTATCATATTGAATTAGCTATTAATGTTGAGTCGGTCACCCAACCCATTTCTATTTCCTTATACCATATGGCTCATGCTGAGCTAAAAGAGCTTAAGAAGCTGCTTAAGGATCTTCTAGGTAAAGGTTTCATCAAGTAGAGTCTTTTATCATGGGGTGATTCTATCCTCTTTTTAAAGAAAAAAATTATTCCATTCATATGTAAATCAATTACCAACAGTTGAATAAGGTGACTATCAAGAATATGTATTTGATATCATGTATCAATGATCTATTAAACTAGCTTAAGAGTGCAGCTATGCTTTCTAAGATTGATTTGAGATCAAGCTACTATCAATTGAGTATTAGGGCAGCAAACATCCCTAAAATAGCCTTTAGAACTCGCTACGATCTTAACGAGTTCCTGGTGATTGTCTTTTGGGTTGTCTAATACCTAACATCATTTATGGACTTGATGAACTAAGTGTTCATGCAGTATTTAGATTTCTTCATGATCATGTTTATCGATGATATCTACTTGAGAAGTAGGGAAGTGCACAAACAATATTTGAGGATTGTGCTCCAAACTTTGATAAGCATGCAACTTTATGCTAAATTCTCAAAGTGTGAGTTCTGGCTCAAGCCTATCATATTCTTAGGGCACGTGGTGTCCAAGAATGAGATTATGGTGGATCGGGTAAAGATTAAGATAGTTCATGATTGGGCTAGGCTCACTTCTCCTACCAAGGTTTGTAGTTTTATCGGGTTTGTTGGTTACTACAAATGGTTTGTAGAGGGGTTTTCTTTTATCCTAGTGCCACTAAGTAGATTAACTAGGCAGGATATCCTATTCCAGTGGTGTATTGAGTATTAGGCAAGCACGCTTACTTCAGCTCTATTTTTGACACTTCCAGTTATGATTTGCGGATTTAAAGTTTATTATGATACTTTTAGGATTAGTTTGGGTTATGTTTTGATGCAACAGGGCATAGTGATAGCATATTCCTCTAGGCAGCTTAAGGTTCAAAGTGTAACTACACATCCATGACTTAGATTTGGTGGAGGTAGTCTTCGCGCTTAAGATTTGGATGTATTATGTGTTCATTACGAGATATTCATCGACCATCATAGCCTACAGTTGGAGTTGCTGAAGGACTATGATATTTTTATTCTATACCATCTAAGTAAGGAAATCGTAGTTGTAGAGAGCCATAAGGTGGTGAATATGGGGAGTTTAGCATTTTTTGTAGCTTTAGAGTGACCATTAGCTTTGGACATTCTTCCCTTAGTAATAGGTTGGTCGACTTGACATTTCTAACCCTGATAGATTTTTTTCTCATGTTAAGGCTCTCTCTACGTTGTTGGAAAAGATCTAAAATCGGTAATTTATGTATAGTAGGTTAGAGGTGATTAGAGATCAAGTGTTGAAAGGTAAGGTCAGGAAGTCAACATTGAATCTGAAGGGCTTTGAGATTTAGGGGTCGTATAGATGTTTCGAGGGTTGATGATTTGATTTAATTGATATTGGAAGAGGCTTGTTGGTTGTTCCATATATTTTATTCATGCAGAGGTAGCTAAGATGTACAGGAACTTGTGGCATCAGTACTGATAGTGTGAGATAAAGAGAGATATAGCAAATTTTATGTCTCAGTGCTTGAAATGCTAGAGGTAAATTTCAAGCACCAAATGCCTAGTGGATTAACTCAGATGCTACATATTCCTGAGTGAAAATAGGGACGGGTCACCAGGGACTTTGTGATTGGGTTGCCATGCACTTTTCGGGGTTTTGGTTCTATTTAGGTCATTATTGATCGATTGACCAAGTTTGCTCACTTCTTACAAATTCAAATGTCCACCATTCAAAAAGGTTGGCCTAGATTTATGTTTAAGAAATAGTTTATTTTCATGAGGTGTCAGTGTTCATTATTTCTGTAGAGGCACCTAGTTCACCTCTTACTTTTAGAGGGTTTTTCAAGAGGAGTTAGGTACCTATGTTGAGCTTAGCACGGCACTTCACCCTGAGATCGATGGCCAGTCTGAGCGAACTAATTAGGTACTAGAGGACAGGTTATGGGCATGTGTCATTGATTTTGGAGGTCAGTGGAACCAGTTTCTATCCTTAGAAGAGTTTGTGTGTAATAATAGCTAACATTTAAGTAACCAGATAGCTCTATTTGAGCCGTTGTATGGTTGGCGATATAGATCTCCAATCGAGTGGTTTGATACTTTTGAGGTTAAGGGGTACTGATCTGCTGTGTGATTCATTGAATGCAGTTCGAATGATCCAAGACATGCTACGGGCATCTCAGAGCAGGCAGAAGAGTTAAGTTGACAGTAGGCTTCTATCTTTAGCGTTCAGAACAATGTGATGACATTCAGGAAGAGGGGAAAGTTTAGCCCGAGTATATTTGTCGATTCGAGATTCTACAGCTGGTAGGTGATATGGCGTATGAGTTATTTTTGCCTCTAGCATTTTTTGGTATGGTTGAGGTCTATAGAGATTTTGATTGTTAAGGTTCAATGGAGGCACCAGCCAATCGAGGAAGCGGCCTAGGAGATCGATCAATACATGGGGACCCGATATTCTTACTTATTCGGGCCTTCAAGTACTTTTTATCCCTTGACTTTCAAGGCTGAAAGTCTTTTTAGTAGTGGATGTTGCAATGACCCTCTGGGTCATTTTCTACATTTTTCATGTGTTTCCTATGTTTCGAGAGTTGTTGTAGTTGCTACAAGTCATTTATGACTTATTGGGACCGGAGGTTCGCTTCTCGAGCAATTTGTTTGAGTTTCAAGTCAATTTTCCTATTTTAGAGCTTTTGAAGTTATGAAATTTGACTCCGAAAAAACTTCTAGTAAACAACCTCGAATGAGAATTCCGACAATTCTTTTAGCTCTGAAATGCGAATTTTAGCTTTGGGGGACCTTTGGTTCAGGTCCCAAGGCTTTCGGACTCATTTTGGATGGTTGGATGGATTTTAGTTAAAAGGGGGAAAAAGGAGGCTTGGGCCTATATCTTGTTGAAATGACACCTATTGGGAATTTCATCAATTTTGTTGAATCTGGGTTATCATTTCCCGTAGGATAGCATATTTGACTTGCATTCACAAAACTCGAAATGAATCTTAGAGGGTCCATTCAGGACTTTGGAACTCTTTGCTAAGCTGCTGATGCAGCTGATGTCTAGTGCTGCCACTTAAGTGAGGCTTGGCTCACACCAGCGGAGCCGCTTATGCCGATAAAATTGAGCCAATCATGATACTCTCTGCATGCTTCAAAGAATAAGAATCGGCCAGGAATCCAACGAAAATACCATTCACCGTATCTAGGAACGTGCTACATATATGAACTAAAATCTGAATGTTGGTGCTGCGACAGAGAAGAAAATCTAACTTTTCCTACACTCAACCATTTCTTACTACACACAGATTAGGTCGGAATGAAAGAACCTTTTGATGTCTTGGTTGATTCTTTTATTTATGTCCTCTTTTTAATTGCAAACGGAAATAAGAAGAGTTATGTACACATAAGGTTTGACCAGGAAATGCAAAATAATTATCAACTGGAAGGTTCACAGTTATGAGGCGTTTGGTCTTTCCTTCTTATTGTTTTCTTTTTCTTTTTCGTTTTATTTTCTCACTCCTTTTAATTTGGTTTTTGAAAAGATAGAAAGGTCCATCAACCTTTAACTGTCTTCTCGATTTTATAATAGTAATACATAGATGGATATAAATTAAGGAATCAAAGAATAACAAGACATTATATCCAGTCTATAGGAGGTCAAGGAGGCAGTTAACAAAACACTAAATTGACAGAACTGGGTTTCTATAAACCTTGTGCATTTACAGTATAGCCGTTTGCCTATAACTTAAGCTACATTTACCTTTTCTTCCTATCAATAACTCAATCAAGTCTAGCCCAGGAAACAAAAACTATAACGCAGCCAGGCCTAGAAAGAGCCAACAGAAATCCCACTGTGTTTGGCACAAAGGGAAGGAATATTGACAATATTGTCATCAACCAAACTAGGAATTGTAGAGGCATTCCATCTTCATTCATCATCATCCACAGCAACATTGTCTCCACCTTCTCCATCACTTCCCTGCCTCTGCAATGGCTCATCCTCATCAGATTCCGACAGCGCCTGCCTTCGCCGACTTGCATTTGATGAAGGTGCAACCTTCCACAATCCGAAAAGAGACTCAGTAACCAAAACATTCTATGCAGGAGATGTAATATAGTCCAGCATAAGAGATTAACAGAAACTAATCAAATTAGCATTCACTTCATATATCATTCTACCACATCTACATGACAATTTAAAAGAACTGCAGAAGGTCCACCCAAAAAAAACTCTTTGATCTCCTTTGAACTCGGAAGAGTTAAATGTGATATAAAGACAAGAGCACTGTTCATATGGGAAGATGAAAGTAATAAGGTTTCTCATTTTTTCTGGAGACATAATGCGAGTCAAACATAATGTTTTGGTTGGACGGAAAGAGGTGAGGTAGGCAAGTAGAAGAGTTGCAAGGGTTAATTTTCTTATTTTCTTGACAGCTCAGAATTTCCTAGTACTCAAGTTTAGATAGGAACAAGAAAGTAAATGCCCTAACATACCTCATACCCTCCAGTTCTACCAAACCCTCTAAAAGGGAAAAAACATTTGCCCAATAAGATGAACAAGCATACTGCAAATTACCCTCTCCATCCCTTGAACCACATGTGTAACAGTGGAGGGAGAGTACACATATACACACAGAAGAGAGAGAGATTACAGTGTCATCCTCGGCATCGGAATCTTCAAGCCCAGCTGCTAGAAGTAGATCCTGTGGATTATTCTCTGCTTGATCATTTGTTTGATAATAAGATTCTTCATAATTTCTGTTACGGTCAACATCATCCACTTCTTCCTGATCATCCATCTCAGCTTCTGCTTCCTCAGATTCGTAATGAGATTTCTTGTCCCTCTTTCTCCGCTTTCCCCCTTTCTTCTTCCTCCTCTCACCATGCCCACCCTCATCATCTTCATTCTGGGACCTGTCCTTCCGCTTAGAGGCAGGAGTACCGCTTTTCCATTGCTCCTGGAGGCAAATTATGTACAGTATTAAACTTCGTGCAACTGAACTTATCCTTGGAGAACAGAGAAGACAGATGACGGGCAATGATATGTAAACCAACTACTACATCCCAATTTATATGATGGAAGTTTGATTGGGCACGGAGTTTAAGAAATATGGAAAGACTTTTGTATTTGTGGTCTAAAAGTAAGTCAGAGGTGTTTGTGTGGCTACCTATACATTACATAGTTACTAAATAAAGAAATGTATCATTAATTTTGGGACCAACTAAAAAGGCAAGTGTGTAATATAAATTGGGACAGAGGGAGTAAAATACAAGTTTCACATTGCTTTTTAGAAACCAACAACTGTTTCCTAAACAGATTATATTCTCTTAGAGCAACTTAACAGCATATATACTCAAAAGATGAAGCACAACTTTCACGCACTCTGTAAACCTTGGTTTTATTCGGGTTAGTGTTATAGCTTCTATTTTAGTATTTTGTCATACTTAAGACATTATGCCATCAACTAAACAAGAAAAATCTGTCAATCCGTAGTTAATCAAAATAAAGCAAATGCCTTTCCTTTTTAAATAATCTTAAACCAACTCATTCGTTTTATCCAAAAGTACTCAGGTGAAAAATTCTGAATATTAAATTCTATTTCCCAAAGTGATAAATTCAAGGGCTAAAACCTGAAATGGTATCCATTTGGAAAAGTGAGGCTACTTATGTGATGATAGTGTTAAATTTTGTTCTTTTGGTGCGTAAAAATCTGTTACAATAACTTCTCTGAGTATATAAAACTGATGTGCCCTGACAACAATTGTGATAGCAGTGACTATGAGAAAATATACCTTAACACGCTCTAAATGCTGCTCTTGCTGCATCACTTGTTTGAGTTCATCCTCTTGTTTTCGTCTCTCTAGCTGTTCCCAAAAGGCAAGTAAGTAGAAGTATGCAGCAAAAGCTATAATCATAAGATATAGTGCTATGGAGAACTAACTTGATATTTTCTCTGTTCCTCTGCTTTTCTGCGATTTTCTTCAGCCAATGTGACCTGGCGAGCAAGTTCAAGTCTCTGCTTATTCTGTTGATCTTCACGCTCAGCTGCCTCACAATGAACTTTTGCAGCCTCAAGCAAATGCTTGCAGTATCCAACATGAGTTTCGATTTTTTTCTCATCAAATCCATGAACATGAAGATTTGAAGCTGCAGACAATAGACTGAATAAGCGAACTGCATTCTTCAGCTCTGCAACTGTTGACCTCACCTACACCATCAAAAAGACACAAACATAAGAACTAGAGATGTCCCTTTTTTGTGTCTCTGTTCTAAATGTATAATTTATGGTAAAATATAGCATTCAAAGTCTCTAACTACCTGTAACGTAAGTAAGCAAATAATGCACGTAGTCAAAGTATCAATATATGAGAACCTAGGTGGTGCCAAGATAATCCTGGCACAGATCAACTCTATGTCCTAAGATCAACCAGTTGGGCATTATAGACCATGCAGCAATCATATTACTCCAACCAGGCACAGGTAACCTGACCTGAAAAAGTCCCCCCTTCTTGGTTCTCCAACTAAAACTTTAAAGAGCTTGGGTTTGGTTAAGATTCAGCTGTCACATTCTTCCTGGTATTCCTCTAGGATTCATTCCTCTTTCAGATCTTGGTATGTCCATATCTTTTTAGTAGCTGCTTTGAAACCTAACAGTGCTACTTCCCATTGCATATATCTCTTTCAGCTCCGCAGACTACAGCAAAAACAACATACCCAATGTAATTCCACAGGTGGCGTCTGGGGAGGGTAGGATGTACACAGACCTTACCCCAACCTTTGTGGAGTGTGGGGTAGGGAGGTTGTTTCCGGTAGATCCTCTGCTTGAAAGAAGAGGAATCACAACAAAAGATTGTAAGAAAATAAAGACAGGAAAAAAATCAGGATGAACAATGCAAAAGAATCAACAGGTAGTTGTAAAAATCAAGCCGAAGTTACTACACAAATACTCACTAGTACTGCTAAATAATGCAAAGAAAGAGAATAGGGGACTAGTTCCGGCCTCTCCCACATAAAGTATGACCACACTCAGCTGCCTACTATCCTTCTACTCTAATCCTCGACCTCCTCTACACCTTCCTTATTGAAGATGAGCCACGTTTTGTCTAAATTACCAACCACCACCACCACCCCTTCAACTTGGACCCACCTCTACCCCTCCTTAAGCCTGTTATAGCCAACCTCTCACACCTTACTGGTGCATCCTCATGCCTTGTCTTCACATGCTCAAACCATCTCAGCCTCGCTTCCCTCATCTTGTCCACTTCAGCTCCAAAGAATATTTTTATTTAATATAGATATGTGGCACAAACATGTCATTGAAGGACTGTTAAAAGTTATCATATGCACACATGATGGACTTACATTTTATCTAGTAAATCAAGAATTCATCGCAGCATATGATATATATTCAAGAAGAGGAACAAGGAAGAGCTGTTAAAAGGAACTAAATCATTATCAGAAAATAATGAAATCATCACATCATATAATCTATATTTAAAAATACCAACAAGGAAAAGCAGTTAACAGGAACAAAATGAAGAAATTGATTCATTTCGGTTTGACAAAGGGGAAGATGAAAAATGGAGGGGAAGAAAGGAGAAGCTCATTTCAGTGGAACCTCATCAACAGTCCGCTTGGTCTTTTGTAACGTTGAGGCTGAAAATTTCTGTAGTGCTACACCAGTGTCAAATCTCAACGTATAATTTGAAGGTGCTAAGTGGATAGCTCTTAATAAAGTCTTTTTACAATCCTGCCACTGTTCAGCTTCATAATGTGTTCTTGCTAAATAAAGAAGCACCTGACTGTCGGTATTATGATAAAATTTCCGCAGGCAATTTTGATACTGCAAGAACAAGGCATCAACACATTCAGTGCTGTGGAACTATCAAACATGAGAAAAAACTAAAATATGAAGAGAGCATGAGAACATACCATTTTCACAGCCAATGCGAAGTTGCCTTGAGCAAAGTGAACATGTGCAAGATTAATCCACACATCAGGCATCTGGACGAAAACATTTCCACTGGCAGCTTCTTGAACCTACAAGGATGAAGGTCCAGCATATACTTCATAAACTTGGAGTTTTGCCTCAACCATGTAGAAGTAGAAAAAGTTTACAGACCTGTGTGAAAAGATCCTTTGAAATATCAAATTGACCTTTTTCTGCTAAAACAACACCAGCACCATTTGCAGCATAGAGATTTGCATTATGCTGGAAGAGAACCTGATGGAATGAACAGTATTGGCACATCAGACAACTGAAAATGTTCAACCAAGAGTTTTATCAAAATGTAAAAAGAAGAATCCAAAAAGGGAGTCTGAAGCTTAAGATTGTATGGCATAAAAAACAATCTGATGACACATCAAATATACTTTTTCTAATAGAGTTTATTAATTACTTTCGACGTACACAATTATCTCAGTAAGACCACCTAGACACATGCTAAAACAAGAAATCTAATATACACAATATTATGTTACACCATTATCTTACTTAGCACATTTACAGCAATTTTCAAAGCTGTTCCTGTAAAGATACACAAAACCCCATAAACTTATCTCCAAAAATTCAAAAAATAATACTAAATAAACATATAACTGACGAATTCATTTCACACACTTGAGAGACTTTGTCGGACAGGCAACCTGTAAAAAATAAAGGGACGGAAATTATTATTGAGATGTGTTACCTAACTCTCTTACACTAAACCCTATTTATGTACATACTTTACACCGTCCTAGATACCTATTCTCAGATGTGGGACACTGAGCACAGTATTTGACTAGACAAATTTTGTAACAGTATTTTTGAGAAGGTAACATAATTTTGTAACAATATCTCCTGAAAGGATATGTACCCTAACTAAGCGACAGTCAACTAAATGTGTTTAGTCCTCTCATGGAATACTAGATTTGACACAGTATGAAGGCCACTTGTTATCACACACAAGTTCCATCTAACTGATTTCTTCAAATTTTAACTCTCCGAGCAACTATTTGATCCAAACTATCTCACAAGTTGCTAAGCCACTGCTCAATATTCTGTTTGTGCACTGGATTAAGCAACCACATAGTAGTCCCTCTGCTTGGGGCTGATTTTATATGTTGCAGCATGCGGACAACTGCATCCAAATGATTACCATAGGAAGAATCTATAAACTGACTTACAACCCACAATGAAAAAAAAAATGCCACTCTAGTCACTGTGAGGTCATTCGACTTATGCACAGCTGCATGTCTTTAAGGATACTAAAAGGCCTACTCTGTCTTGGCAGGAGTTAGGCTTTCGGATTTATAAAAGTATCAATGGGTCTACACCCCATCATTACCATCTCCATGGGAATATCTAAGGCATACTTTCTGTAACACCCCGCACGTTTGGATTGTTAAATTAGCCCATCGAAGTGTTACGAGTCTAATCCTATCACTTTACATCACCCGTCGATGATATGACACGGGAATAAGGTTACAAACATGTGGTTGTATTAAGGGAGGTGTTTGAAGTGTTAGACCAAGTGTTAGCACCCAAGGATGTAGCCTAGTGGTCAATGAAGTGAGTTGAGAACCTGAAGTCTCAGGTTCAAATCCCAGTAGAGGCAAGAAACATTAGGTGATTCTTCCCATTTGTCCAACCCTTGGTGGACAAAGTAATCTGGTATCTATTGTTGGTGGGAGGTGGCAAGTATCTCGTTAATTTAGTCGAGGTGCATGAAAGTTGGCTCGGACACCATAGTTATCAAAAAGAAAAAAAGTTCTAGGCCAATGGGAAGCCTTAAAACAAAAGTTCAAGTTAAAGGTACATCATGGAGTGTTTCAAACGATCTCGTATATGGTCAAACTTTGAACAAGCATATCTCTCAATCTATAAAGAGTTAAGAGGACCTACTACCTATCACACTGTAGGTCTACGAATCTAGTTTCCAACACATTAAATCATCGATACGACATCGGAGTAGAGAGATATTTGTGTTTTCATGAGACTGTGCAAGCTTTCTGGGACCCACATAAGCAGTGGAAAGTTTCATCTACTAATTTGAACAGTTCCACGGCTTTTGTTTTCATTCCACGACCAAAACAGATCCCTAACACACACCACCACCATCATCCCTGAGCTCCATAGGAGTTCCCAAATGTTCCCAAGTAAGAACTACAGGGTTGCAACCCAATTCTCCTCTAGAAAAGTTCATAAAGATCTTTTAGCTTATCTGTTTCTTCTTGCCATTGGGATGGAACTGCATCTACATTGAAGTTGGCTTGAAAAAGGTGTTGTTCTTGCTGAACTAAGGTAAGATTTCCCTTTTCTTAGGTGTATGTAAATTTATCCAAGCGATACCTATGTTTTTGGGTGAGAAAATACGGAACTAATATCAAAAATCGTGTATGATGTAGTTGTGAATTGCTGGACTGTTGTGAAACTGTTCTAAGTTAGTTTATCGCTGAAAAATTGATAGGATGAAGGTGGGAATGATGTCGTCATTGTAATTGTTGTTGTTGTTGTGGTTGTTATGTGTTTGAAGGACGAAAGGGAGTGTTGGTTGCTAACTATAAATCGAGCTTGCCGCTCTGATACAAGTATGATTATGATCATGACACTTTTTTAGTATTTTTGTAGACTAGTCACTAAAGGGCCCTTTTGTCATTTTGTCTATTATTGTAATGTAGTATAAATAGGACATTGTAGGATTTATTTCTTTAGTTGCTTAATGATATTGAGAGAACACTTTTCTTAGAGAGAGAGAGTCCCAAAACCATAACTAGGGTCACATACAAGTGTGGAATCACTTGTGTGTTGCATTGCTTAATACATTGGTGCTTGGGTGGTGGACGCCTCTCTTGTGTCAATTGTAAGAGATAGGTGATTATAGTGTGTAGTGTTAAGGGTCCAAGAGTGTTATATGTTCTTGGGTTCTTAAGATTATACCTCCATTTGTCTATCTTTCTATCTTTATTTTGTTGTAATCGTTGGTAGTGTTCTTGTTGTGTAACCTTGTATTGTTGAAATCTTATTGTGTTGTTCATCTTCTTCTTCTTGTCACATTAGTTTGGATTAGCTGTTTTGGTGTCAAATACACCATTATATCTTGAATTCTTGTTGTTAGTAGTGAATCCGAGAGTGGTCACCAAAGGGCTCCTCGGTTCTTCAAACTTGTGGACTGTTTTGGTGTATGTTTCATGTCTTCTTAGTCTCTCTTGTATCACTTGGTATCAAAGCAAGGTTTGATTTTGTTCCAACAAAATCAATCTTGGGATTGCTATCTTGAAAATCAAAAAAAAAAAAAGTGAAAAAGAAGAAAAAAAAAAACTTATTGTTTACGTTTTTAGGGGTTTTCAATTTTTGAGATTTGATTTGTGTGTGTTTCTAGTGTTAGATCCTGGTTCCCTAACACTATTAGAGCCTAGAAATTGAAAATTCCAACAAAAAAGAAGTGTCAAAATCGAAAATCCCCAAAAAATAACTAACCCGTTTTTGACCCTAGGTCAAATTTTGAGTTTTTGATTTTGTGTGTTTCTTATGTTTTAGTGTTAGATTTGTGTTCTCTAACACTATAGGAGTATAGGGTTCGAATTTGAGCTAAATTGGAAGTGATTTGAGCCATCCACCATTGTTGAGCATGAGTTTGAAGAAACTTGAAGGTGGGATCTCATTGTGGGAGGTTGTTTTAAACTAACGTGTGTTTTGTTTTGTAGGATTTGTGTTGTATTGTTGTGTGTGACATTGTGGACTGATTAGGCGTCTTGTTGGACCGTAACTTGAAGGGTTATTTTCGGTACAACCACAATGGAACCCGAGGCTTCAAATGCTCAAACAATGGACAATAATGCCATCAATCTCATTTTGGCTCGCCTTGAAACTATCCCGAGATGTGGCTAGGTTGAATGTGGGTCTTGAGAAATTAGATACGGATGTGGCATCAATGAGTGGGAGATTAAAACGTGTGAAAAGCCAAAGAAGTCGACCTTTCACCCCTCAAAACAATTCCCCAACTAATACTCCCGAAACCTTGCACCAAATGTTATATCCACCAATTGCCACAAATCCAACCAATCTTTATTCCCAAAGTAGAGAACAAGATAGACCAAACCATCCTCCACTCCACCAAGTCCAACAAGACGGGCTTGGAACCCAAATACCACCACCAAACCCGAACCCTCTTATCCAAACTCCACTTGACCAAAAACCTCACTATCCAAATCCAATCTCGCCACTACAAGTTCCACTTAACCCAAATAGACCCATCCATGTTGAGGGCTATGGTAGGGGAGGACAACATGATAGTTATGGGCCTTATGATGATGCATTATTTGAGGGAAGAAAGAATGAGGGGTAGACATGGGGAGTTAGGCCGAGAGGTGAGAGATGTCCACCCAAACCGAGATGTAGGTCTCAATTCCATCAAAGTGAGCCTTCCCGTTTTCAAAGGTGAGAGTGATCCTGAAGCCTACCTTGCATGGGAGTCGTCTTGTGACAAGATCTTCCAACTTAATGATCTCACCGAATAAAAGAAAAGTTGCTATGCTATAGCTCACTTCGAAAGGTATGCTAATACATGGTGGGAGTATGTTAAACGGTTTGGGAATGAGATGATTGGGGGACAACCTCTTCCTTGGTTTCGGTTGAAGAACCTTATGCGGCAAACGTATTTGCCCGAGACTTATAGGCATGAGCTCCTTGCCAAATTGTACAATTTAAGGCAAGGGAGCAAGAGTGTCATGACTTACTACGATGAACTTCAACAATTGATGTTGAAACTTGACCACCGAGGCGAGCAAGTAAGTCATGACACTGTGCGTTTCAAGTTTGGGTTAAACAAGGACATCTCCACTCGCATGACGCTTCACAAATTTGACACCATAGATGGCATCTTCCACGCGGCTTTAGAGGTTGAGAGGGAGCTCAAAGAGAACTCATTCATGGCTGCCCAACCCGAGGCCACCAAGGCTGTCCAAAAACATCCTCCAAGGTATTAAGGTAAATTGAATTCTACTTCCAATCCCAAGGGGTTTCAATATTTCAAGTGTCAAGGGTGGGGGCACAAGGCTAGTGAGTGCCCAAACCGGAGGAATATAATCCTAAGAGAGGGTAGATTGTACTATCTTGGAGAAGAGGTGGGCATTGAATTGGTTAAGAATGATGGCAAACCTCAAGATGGAGAGCAAGAAGAAGCCGAAGTGCAAAATGAAGAGTATGGAGAAGATGTGTAGCCGCAAGAATGAGATTATGAAGTGCCTTTGTAAAAGAGGTGAGCCCATGAATTTGTGGTCAACTTCCTCTCAAGATGGAGAGGATGATACAAGTATGATCATGATCATGATCATGACACTTTTTGAGTAGTTTTGTAGACTAGTCACTAAAGGGCCCTTTTGTCATTTTGTCTATTATTGTAATGTAGTATAAATAGAACATTGTAGGGTTTATTTCTTTAGTTGCTTAATGATATTGAGAGAACACTGCTCTTGGGGAGAGAGAGTCCCAAAACCATAACTAGGGTCACATACAAGTGTGGAATCACTTGTGTGTTGCATTGCTTGATACATTGGTGCTTAGGTGGTGGACGCCTCTCTTGTGTCAATTGTAAGAGATAGGTGATTGTAGTGGGTAGTATTAAGGGTCCAAGAGTGTCATATGTTCTTGGATTCTTAAGATTATACCTCCATTTGTCTTTCTATCTTATTTTGCTGTAACCGTTGGTAGTGTTCTTGTTGTGTAACCTTGTAATTGTTCTATTGTTGAAATCTTATTGTGTTGTTCATCTTCTTCTTGTTGTTACATTAGTTTGGATTGGCTGTTTTGGTGTCAAATACACCATTATATCTTGTATTCTTGTTGTTGGTAGTGAATCCAAGAGTGGTCACCAAAGGGGTCCTCGGTTCTTCAAACTTTTGGACTGTTTTGGTGTTATGTTTCGTGTCTTCTTGGTCTTTCTTGTATCATGCTCGATATATTGTGAACTTGTGTCTCCTTCGCTTGATGATAGCAATATTGTTGTTTTGTAGATTAAGGTGTTGTAACAGACAGCTTAAATTATATAATGGCTATCTTTTTTCCACTTCAGCGCGAATCCTTTGTCTTAACGACATATATCAAGAAAGAGCTTAAGAGAAGTGTTATCGTACTTACTCTTTTCTTGAGAATCATCGAGTTAGTCTATCTCTTGCTTGTCGATGTCTTGTTGATATTGATCCAATTGTGTAGATCTCGGAGTTTGCCGTATCGTGATAATCCCTAAAGTAAGCATTGAGAGACTAATGGAAAAGTTCAATCAAGAGAAGGATCGATGCTCTAATAATGTTAATTCTTGAAATTAGTTAAAGAAACTATATTAAAAGTGGTGACGAGTCACATCGAGTGATATATTAAGTCCTCATTCATAAACAATCTGGTAAGGTAAGGGGAGCATTGGAGTAACTGGTAAAGTTGCTGCCATGTGACCAGGAGGTCACGGGTTCAAACCTTGGAAACAGCCTCTAGCAGAAATACAAGGTAAGGCTGCGTACGATACACCTTTGTGGTGGGGCCCTTCCCCGTACACCGCGCATAGCGGTAGCTTTAGTGCACCGGGATGCCCTTTTTTTTTAATTCATAAACGATCTTCGAAGTAAAGTGACTAAAAAGTAGTATTGAGTTTGAATAAACGAGACGAGTTTTGAATCTTGTCAAGTCATAAAGTAAGTTTGAGAAAATATATCGCAAGTAATGATTCCCCGTTTCTAATCCTCCTGAGTCTATTTGTAGAAGTTAAGCCGAGGCTACAGTGCTAATAAAAGAGAAAAATTATCAAGTCACTTGAGTTAAGCTATACACACACAGACATCAGCATATGCATACTACCGAACAACAATCGGTTGGGCAGGCCCTATGTGGCATATACACCACATGATAGTAGGGCAGGCCTTATATGGCATTCATATGAGTTTAATACACCATCGAGCTATAATTGGTTCGGCAGGCTTTACATGGTTGATGGCACATATTTATTTATATATGATATAAACACCACATGGTTGTTGCCTTGGTGATGGATGTTTTGACGCGTCATATTCAAAGGGGGTGCCTTGGTGTATGCTTTTTGCTGATGATGTGGTATTGATTGACGAGACTCGGGGAGGAGTTAGTAATAAGTTGGAGATTTGGAGACAGACCCTTGAGTCTAAAAGATTTCGTTTGAGTAGGACCAAGACGGAGTACTTGGAGTATAAGTTTAGCGATGTGTCGCAGGAGGCTGACGTGGCTGTGAAGCTGGACTCTTAAGCCATTCAGAAGAGGAAGAGTTTCAAGTATCTGGGGTCTATGATTCAAGGCAATGGGGAGATTGATAAGGATGTCACGCATCATATTAGGGCAGGGTGGTTGAAATGGAGGCTCGCTTCGGGAGTTTTATATGATAAAAAGGTGCCCCCAAAGCTTAAAGGTAAGTTCTACAAAGTGGCAGTCCGACCAGTTATGTTGTATGGAGCAAAATGCTGGCTAGTTAAGAACTCCCGCATCCAAAAGTTAAAGGTGACGGAGATGAGGATGTTGCGATGGATGTGTGGTCATACCAAGAAAAATAGGGTGAGGAATGAGATTGTGGGAGTGGCTTTGGTGGAGGACAAGCTGCGAGAAGTGAGGTTACGTTGGTTCGGGCATGTGATAAGGAAGGGTTCTGATGCTCTAGTGCGGAGGTGTGAGACACTGGCTATGGATGATTTTAGGCGAGGTAGAGGTAGGCCGAAGAAATATTGGAGGGAGGTGATTAGGCATGATATGGAGTAGATTTTAGGCGGGGTAGAGGTAAGCCGAAGAAATATTGGAGGGTGGTGATTAGGCATGACATGGAGTAGTTACAGCTTACGGAGGACATGAACCTTGATAGGAAGGTGTGGAGGAGGCAGATTAGGGTAGAGGGGTAGGGGGTACGAGTGCGTCGGTAATAGTAGGGGGCGTTTTCTATTTGTTTCTGAAGTTTCTTGTTCTTAGGTGGAATGTTGTCTATGATTTAGGATATATAGTTTTTAGTAGTATCTTGTGGCTCTAGTATTATCTTGTGGCTAGCATTGTTAGTTTATTTTGCCTGTACAAGTTTATATGCATTTATGTTTTGTATCTGTTATACTGTTATTGGTCCTAAGCCGGGGGTCTACTACCCTCCCCAGACCCCGCTAGGTGGGAATACACTGGGTATGTTGTTGTTGTTGTTGATATAAACACCACCGAATTATAATCGATTGGGCAGAGATATATATTTATTATGTATGCACACAGACTGCTATGGCTCTTAAGTCACAGAAGACTCACCCGATGTGGCATTCAGGCTCAGGTTGATTCTTATATTTATCTTCTATTTCAGCTGAGTATATGTTTATTTATGACCTACATACCAGTAGATTTTATTCGTAATGGGGCAATGCCCCATTACTGGGATGCTGCATTGAGTCTGTGCTCTGACGGCGTAGTTGCATATGTACAGTAATGGGTGGGTCGGGCCCTCCAGGCCATACGATAGATACAACACTTCTACACTTTGTTTGGATGGTTTTTACCAATGGTATTGTCTTGTATAGTTACTAGTACCCATAACATGTTTGTTTTTATTGTTAATTACTTAAAACTTATCGTATGGTATGGTTTAATTCCATGGTTAGGTAACCATGAAAACTCCCATTTTATGTAACCACTAATTTGGTGAGATTGTTTCCTCACCTTATATTTTTTTCTCATTTTACCTTTACTAATTATTTAAAAAATTCTATTTTAACCTTTATCCAACATTTTTATAGTAGCTCTAATGTGTGAGATTATATAACAACAGGAAACGATATGATCTACCCAAATGTTGTATTCATTAAAGCAATATAGTACGACACGACACAGCACAACACAATACAATACAATACGGTACGTTATGAAACAATACATAACCATTTGAATAGTGTGTTAGAGGCTTGTAGACCTGTGGTATGTGTCAGTATGATTTGAGTGGCCTTGTCGGTCTAGCTGTTAGTGGAAGCTCCAGTTTTTGGCCTTACCGACCTTATGTATATATTTGTGTTGGGCTGACTTTTGTTATCCTACATAGGGAACTCGTCGTGTTGTTCAGTTTTCTTTATTTAATTGAGCATATGTGCTTATATGGCAATCTTGTGCCCAAGAGGTTCAGAAGTATAATTATGTGTGTTATGTTTGGTTCGCTCAATCGGGTGAGGCACTGGGGGTCTGTCGCTCCTTCCCAGATTCGGGGCAGGCATGACACTTCCATTGTGAAATAACAATGCTTGATCTGGACCGAGCAACTTCAATACCTAAAAAGTACTTCAATCTGCTGAGATATTTAGTCCGAAAGAGTTGAAAGAGATGTTGCTTCACATTAGTGATACCATCATGACCATTATCGATGACAATGATATTGTAAGAAAAAACCACCAAATAAATACACAGAGTTGGAGTAAAATGTTGATAAACCACAGTTATCAGTTTCACTATGAGTAATGGCTAACTCCTAAGTTACTTTTGAGTTTACCAAATCAAGCTCGAGGAGACTATTTCAGACAATAGAGTGATCGGCAAAACTAATATACCAAACCACAAGACTCCCCCTAGTAGCAAAACTAGGTGGTTGCTCCATATAAAGTCTATTATTCTTAATATCCAAATGAAAAAGAGGTCAATGACCAATAAAAACCTTGTATAAAAAAGACAAACAAATGCTATATTAGCCATAGCAGGGAATGTCTCACTGCAATCCAAGCCAAATGTGTATGTGTACACTCTGGCAACAAGATGAACTTTAAGCCAACCAATTTGGATGTCCAAACCAACTTTGATTGCATGAGCCCATCGACCAATGGTTGACTTCCCTGAAGGTAGAAGGACAAGCTCCCAAGTACCGCTCACATATTAAAAAGACATCTTGTCAATCATAGTTGGTTGTCAACCTGGAGGAGAAAGTGCTCACTTGTGAACTTAGGAAAAGACAACGACGAGACAAAAGCATAATGGGGGTATGATAGATGATGATAACTTAAAAATGTAGAATGGGAATTGGTATTACGAGTGGACCATATACTTTTTCAAAGTGCAATTGGTTGACAAGGAGACGAGTATCAATACCGGTAGGATTGGGTGTAGGGCGCGAGTCATCTGAGCCTGATACTGAACGCTAACGACAATGATAAGTTAGGAGTGGTGGCGTTGTCTGGGGAGGTCAGAGTAACAATAGATTCCTCAAAAGCTGGTATAAGTAAGATCTAAGTAAGGCCAAGCACATAAAAAGTGACATCCACTGACATAAGATATCGATGAAGATTAGGTGAGTACCAACAATACCCCTTTTGAACTCGAGAATAACCAAGGAAGACACTCTCGAGAGCACGGTGAGGAGCTAATTCATCCTTAGAGAAGCCATAAACTGCTAAGATTAGGAGGATAAGCATTTCAAGGCATTATCGCTACAAAAAGAATGAATAGAAACACCAAAATGATTTCATTTTGGGTAAAGTCATCATTTCCACCCTAAACTATACTCGAAAAGTTGAACACACACCTAAACTATTGAAATGACCTAATACACACCTATACTATTTAAAAGTGAATTTATTTACTCCTTAAAAAGTCACAACCAGATTTTTTCCTGTATGTGTACGTGTCAATAGCATATTTTTTTCATTTTTTTCTTTTCCTCGATTAATCACCAACTTCAATCTTTTTTTAGTTTAAATCTAGGCAAAGTCCATCTATTGATAAAACAAACGGATTCGAGCGGGTCAAAGCGATCCGAATCCAACAAGCGAAATAATCTCAATTTTTTCACTGTTTCATAACCTTCCACCATTTTTGTGAAATTCAAGAAACCCAAACCCAATTTGATAAAATTTGAGCAAATCATAACCCAATTCATATGCAAACACAGAACTCAATTCTTGAAATTCAAGAAACCCACGATCCAGTTCAGTAAAATTCATGTAATTCACAATTCAATTCAAAAATACAAGAGACCCATAATCCAACTTTGTAAAATTCGATAAATCCATAACCCAATTCGCAAAATTCGAAAAACCCACAACACAATTCAGTAAAATGCAAGAAACTCATAACCCAACTCGTGAAATTCAAGATACTCATAACCCAATTTTGTAAAATTCGAACAACCCACATCCAATTTAATTCCCAACTACCTACAACAAAAAACAGAAAAAATATTTTAAAAAAACAAAGTTAATAGAACAAGTGTATTTGTGAACTCACCAGTGAATTGACGGAAGTTAAGAGAAGAAATGGAGCTACGGAATTAGAGATGGAGTTAAGAAAGAGGAGAAAATATGGAAAAAGACAGATGAATAGATAAAAAGAAGAAAAGGAAAAACACATAAAAAAGTAAAGAAAAAAATAAAAACTATATAAATATAAACAAAAAACTAATTAAATATAATTAGTTGATAAAATCCAATTGAATGATGACATGTGGGCATTTAAATAAGTTTTTTTTTTCGTTTCACACGCGTGTAGGAATGTGCATATCACATTCTTTGTCAGGACAGTTTTGAGGGGTAAATAAATTCATTTTTAAATCGAAAAAGGTACGAATATACCCCTGACCTTTGATAAATGGTACAGATATACCCTCCGTCATACTTTAGGTACAATTCTACCCCTGTAGTTAATAAAAAGGTACATATATACCCCTGAACTTTGATAAATGGTACAGATATACCCTCCATCATACTTTAGGTACAAATATACCCTTGAACTTTGATAAATGGAACAAATATGCCCTCCGTCATACTTTAGGTACAAATGTACACTTGCCATTAATGAAAAGGTACATATATACCCTTCTCACTAACGGCAGGACACGTGTCACAACCCTATTCATTTGGCCTTTTTAAATTTAATTTATCCCAAGTCCATTCCAAAATAATTCTAATTTAACTCATAACCCAATTCAAATAATAACCCAAACCCGATTCGGTTTAACAGAAAAAAAAAAAAAAAAATAAACATGCATGAATAAAGATGTATCTTGAAGGTTTTATTACACCGGCTCAGGTTTGGGTTATTGTTTGGATTGATTTGTGGGTTAAATTAGAAATATTTTCAGATAGAATAGGGATAAATTAAATTTAAAAAGGGCAAATGAACAAGATTGTGACACGTGTCCTGCCATTAGTGAGAAAGGTATATGTGTACCTTTTCATTAACGGCAAGGGTATATTTGTACCATTTATCAAAGTTTAAGGGTATATATGTACCTTTTTATTGACAAGGGATATATTTGTATCATTTATTAATGTTCAAGGGTATGTATGTACCTTTTCATTACCAGCAAGGATATATTTGTACCTAAAAAATATAACGGAGGGTATAGCTGTACCATTTATTAAATTTTAGGGGTATATTCGTACCTTTTCCGTTTTTAAATAGTATAGGTGTGTATTAGGTCACTTCAATAGTTTAGGTGTGTCTTCGACTTTTCGGGTATAGTTTAAAGTAGAAATGATGACTTTTCCCATTTCATTTTTCAGCAAAAACTTGAGTAAAGAAAACAACTTAGAACGATCTTTCACTAATAAAATCCAAGAACATCTTGAATAATCATCATGAAACAAACAAAATATTGAAATCCTAACATCGAACTGACTCTACTAGGACCCCAAATATCATAATGAACTAATGAAAAATAGACTCTATGCTACGTCGAAATGTGGTGCGGGTATGTTTCTAAAACTGAATAACATGTCTGAGAAGAACGAGATAGAGGCATCAAATTGGAATCAATAGATAGGCACAACTGATTACATAATTGAGCATCAACCTTTTCTCATTGTGCTCGAGTCTTCTAGTCAACTCCATCAATAGTCGTTTTGGTTAAGTGATCTTGAATACCTTGACCTCCGCAACACAACTCAACCAAGAAAGTCCAAGCAACATAGTTTGAACTTCTCAGTGAGGATTCTGATGTAATCACCAAACCTGAATTTCCACATCCCATGTTTTGGCACCAAAAGAACCAAACTCGAAAGACAAGTTTGGATTAAAGAGTCTAACCAAAGTTTAGCAAATAACCACAAATTATAAAGCTGGCCAGAGAAGAGTACTATCGGATCTTCCTGAAAAACTTGCCTAATAATGGCTTAACAAGTTGCTGGTTGTCTAAAGTAGTCTTAAAGACTGCCGAAAAGTTTGAAACAAGTTGGAAAAGGTGTAGAAGCAGACTGATTCCCAGTGTAGGGGAAATGCAGAAAAGCCACCAGGACAGTGACTAGAGTGGGGGATAGGTTCCATCGACTAAAATAGAAAACAATAGAAGAGATGACTCGGAAATCTTGGACGACACAAGGAAAAAGATCGGTTTTGGAAGATGGCCTAGAAAGGTCTCATGTGCCCAGCAAGTGAGACGGAGTTCAGCCGGCACAATACGTTGTATCTGCTGGTGATTTTCTGGGGTTTTCTTGCCTGTGTTTCCTTAAACCTCGTGGTGGTATCAGTTTTCGCAATATACCCACCTGAGAAAGAGTGACGCAATCTACCTGAAAAATGGCATGGTGATTTGTCCCAGACTCTGCACAGCGAGAATTCCTTACCAAGGCTCTGATACCATGTGAGAAACAAAAAGGCATGGAAAATAATTATTGAGATATGTTACTTAACTGTCCTACACTATTCCTTTATTATATACATAACTTATACACTACTAAAATACCTATTTTTCAATGTGAAACACTAAGCATAGTATTATACACACTATGTAATTCACAACCAAAAAGAGAACTGGGAAAGGTCAATATGCTTCATGGACAAACATATTTGAGAAGTCATGGGACATCCAAAGATCCCAAATAGATCAACTTGACAATGAAAACTCCAAGTTGCAGTAAATGAATTCACTTAACAAACATGATCCACTTAAAGCTGGACCATTTGGTAATCATTTATTCAGTTTCAAGAGCAATCATGGTTTTTTCTTTTCCATCTTCCTCTGAGGTATTACAATCTTACTAAAACTTGGCTTCAACAGATAGCAACTTAAAAGAATTAGAAAGCACACAAACTACATGGTAAATTAACTTAGATGAGTGAGGTTTGCTAGAGTGATAGAGGACCTCTACCACCAGTAGGTGGAGGTTACAGTCACGTGGAGGTAAGTGGGAATAGTGTTGATCCGCCTGGGTGGGTTGTTGTTGAGGGATGGGTGGTGGAACCTGAGATTTGAAAATGTTACTGTGAAAAGAACAATACCTTTGTATAAAGTTCCTTAGCCTTCTCCAGATGAGTAGCTTCCAACTTCGGAGCTCTTTTCTCATTCCGAATCGCGGCGAAGTAGTTCCAATTTCCCTTTAAAATACAGGAAAATCATATAATAAGCTGATGTTCCAGGTTGTACTAGAAGCTTAAATAATAATGACAAAGGTTGTAAGTCAATACTTCCTTGAAATCAAGAATCAAGCAGAACAACAGCATGACGAGAAAAATGTGCCCAAGGTGGGAATTATGCAAATCATAAACTAATAACAAAAAGTCATGAGATGAGAAAGTTGATACTCACCAGACAAAGAGTAGCATAAGAATCATTTCCATCAGTTGCATCCTTAGCAGCCCGAAAAGTTTCTTTTGCCTTAACCCAGTCATCATTCTTAAGTTCTAAATCACCGAGCATTAGCAGCGCATCTGGGCACTTCTCGTTCACTTTGAGCGCATCATTAATCTGTAAACAAACAACAACTACACCTTAATCCCAAAAAAGTTGGGTTCGCATCACCAATTCTTGGTCAACGAAAATCTTTTGTACAAGGGGTTTTTGGGTAATTGAGAATTAATGGAAGATAGTTTGCATATAAGGATAAAAGGAGAGAACAACAACCAGCTCATTGCTTAGCTGCACGTTATTTCGGGCTTTTGCAATGGCAGCCAGCCTCAGATAAGCATCTGCATACGCTGGATACTGAAATTTAGGTAAAAAGGTTACACGAGATTACCAAAGATGACATAAAGACAAAGTGACAAAAGATACAACCATTATATAACATCCATGTGATTTGCATCTTCTTACTGACTTTCAAACTGTAAACAGAGGAAATCATTTAACTGATTTTCAGGCAGCAAAATCACCCTTCGGTGGTGTTATTACAGCTAATGAGGCACCATCAACAGAGTTATACAAGGCCATCTGTATTGGGCATGAATAGAGTGCGACTCTTTGGTTAGCAAGTTAAAGGCACTGATTGATTCAAGTCATAAATCAGCCCAGTATGACTACTATATCTTATCAATAAATTATTACCGAAAATTCATTGTTTCAGTTAACTATATATAATTAGATAACAGATATATCCACGGCTATAAAGATCTGCATCTCTATATTAATCTATCTCATAACCAAATGTGGAGAATCAACATTAAAGAGTGTGACCAACATCCTAAAGTCTCACCCCCTCCCTAAAGTTGTTCTCTCATGATGTATCTGGGATAAGTAAGCCACCAGTTCCCTCCTTTATTTAACCACTCCATTAGGCATTAAGACGAGGGATTGTTTTCCTATTTACGCTATTCTCTACCTTTGTTCAGGATTACATTGAGCAGGTAGTGGCAAAGGAAGCTGCTGAGATAAAGACCCCCCCCCCCCCCCTCCCTTTCCATTAAGATGGAGAGGTTCTCCATCACCACCATTACGGCTTAGTACTATTGATTTCACGCAACCACTCTGTATTTACCATCTTTTACAGGATTTCAGAAACAATTATGCAAGAGATAGACTAACCGTGGGGTGTTCAGCAGATATGGAGACTTTCCCTGGGTTGGAATGCTCACGTGACTTACCATGCGGGAACAGTCAGTCAAAGACCCTCTTTTTAATAAAGAGGCTGCCCCGAAAAAGAAATTGGGCCCAGATCTGTTGGCCCAAAGTTTTTCAGTTTGGAATATTAAGAGGGCATGCTAAAATGAGCCCAAAACCGTCCCATTAGAGGAGGAATTAAAAGCTAAGTCTTTTACTTCAATTCTGGAACCACAACTTAGATAAAGACATGGATACAGAGAGTGGAGAAATTAGAGAAGACCAACAAGCTGCAATCGAGGAACAAAATCAAATATTGCTCATTGAAGATAGGGGAAAACAGGCATCGGGTTCTCAGGTGGAAGGAAACATGCACATGCAGCCACAGAATCTCAACAAAACAGTGTGCTGGGCAATTGAAGAACCAGTCCCCCTAAATTCTGTGAATGTGGTAGATGAGAGGGATGTGGAATTTGATGCAACAATAAGGGTTCACCAAATTATAATCAGAATGGCTAAGGAGTTTGGGTTGGTATTTCATGGATATGAGAAGGAAACTCTGCAGCTTTTCATGAAAATTGATAGCAAGCGACATGGAGTTTCAGTAACATAAGAACCTGGAACCCCAAAAAAGAATGGAATCAAAGAACTGAAGAGCCTTGAGAGAGGGAGCTGTTTTCTGAGAAATGGGGTTGAATCAACAATCAAAAAGGATGCTGAGATGTTTTATGTTTTCAAAAATCAAAAGTCGAAGGGGATATTGTGTCATTATCAAAGAATTATGGCCTAATAGATGGGAAAAGCATGTAGAATTGGAGGCTAGTGGGACAAGAGGGGGCATTGTAATATTATGGGATAGCAGAGTATGAGAAGGGGAGATTAGCAGTTTGGGTGCATATTCCATACCATGCAAGTTCTCTGGCAAGACTGAAGAGCTCAATTGGCATTTGTCCAGCGTATATGCTCCAAACAACACGATGGAACGGAAGGAGGTTTGGTGGGAATTGGCAGGTGCTAGAGGACTATTTATTGGGCCATGGGTGGTGTGTGGGGATTTCAATATTGTCAGATTCCCATCAGAAAGGAAGAATGGAAACAGAATCACTAAGGCAATGAATGACTTTTCTGAGTTTATTGAAGATATGGATCTAATAGACTTGCCCCTATCAGATGGAAAATACACTTGGAGAAAGGGTGATAGGCGAGAAACAGCTACCAAGCTGCCAGACTGTAATTCCTGGTTTCTATGGATTAAAATGAGGGCTTTAGAAACATAAAACAATCAACAATGCACAAAATCACTTCTAATCATTTCCTTGTGATGTTGCAATGTGGTAACTGGGATCCTATTTTAAGTTCGAGAACTGGTAGTTACAGGGCTTTAATGATAGGGTAAAAGGGTGGTGGGATGCATTTGTGAGTGAAGGGAGGCCTGATTTTCTTTTGGCTTATAAATTAAAAAGCTTTGAAGGACAAGCTTAAGGAGTGGAGCAAAACGCTATAAGGAAACTTGACATTACAGAAGACTAGCATACTCAATCAACTTGCAGAATTGGAGAAGATTCATGATCAAAGGAACTTAACCAAGGAAGAGTTGTATGCAAAAACATCCTAATGAGTTGAATTTGAGGAAATCGCAAACCATGAAGAGGTGGCTCGGAGAAAAAGATCTAGGGCTCTTTGGTTGAAACAAAGGGATAAAAACATAAAATTCTTCCATTGGACTGCAAATGCTCACAAGAGATGTAACAACATTGACAAGTTGATAATTGAAGGGGATATTGTGGACAATCCAGCTAATACTACAAGGGATTGTTTCTTTTTACCAAAAGTTTTACACTAAGATGGAGAATTGGAGGCCTCAAGGTAATCTGCCCCAAGATTACTTAAGAGGAGAATCAATTGTTACAAAGCCCTTTCGGTGAACAAGAAATTTGGAAAACTGTGAAGTCTTGTGCTGGAGACAAAGCTCCAGGACCCGATGAATTTTTCATGGAATTTTTTACTCAATGTCGGGAGGTGGTAAAAACAGAAGTGGTTGCAGCAATACAAACCTTCTATGAACAAGGTGTTTATGAAATAAGCTTTAATGCCACTTTTGTGGCTCTGATTCCTAAGAAAGTGGGTGCAAAAGAATTGAAAGATTTTAGACCTATTGCCTTAATAGGTAGATTTTACAAGATTATTGCTAAAATACTAACCAAAAGACTCAAGAAAGTGATGAACAAATTGGTGGGTACGCAGCAGATAGCCTTCATCAAAAGTAGACAAATTATGGATGCAATTCTAATTGAAAATGAATGTGTAGATGCAAGATTTAAAAGCCAAGAACTTAGAATTGTGTGTAAACTCGACATTCAAAAGGTGTATGATCACTTGAACTAGAATCACTTATTGGAAACTTTGAGGAAGTTGGGATTTGATGATAGATTGGTCAGCTGGATTAGGTACTCAACACAGTAAAATTCCCAATATTGATCAATGGTTCACCAGTGGGATTTTTTCAATCTCAGAGGGGCTTGAGACAAGGAGATCCTCTATCTCCTTTCCTTTTTATCATTGCCATGGAGGGGTTACATGACTTGTTGAAGACTGCTCAAGCAAACAAATAGATACGGGGATTCAAGGTGAAGTCAAGTACTGAGAGCGAGTTAGAGATTTCACATCTACAATACGCTGATGATACTGTTGTATTCTGCGAGGCCGATTCTGAACAGGTGACATTATTGAGGGTAATCTTTATGTTGTTTGAAGCTACTTCTGGTTTACATATTAACAGGATCAAAAGTTTTATTTATCCAGTTAATAAGGTAAACCAGATTCAATCCTTGGTTGATGATCTTGGAGGTAAAATAGGAGAATTACCAACAATATATTTGGGGATTCCCTTGGGGGCAAAAGTAAGTCAATAGAAATTTGGAATGGGGTCCTATAGAAAATTGAAAAGAAGCTAACAAGTTGGAAGATTCGATATCTCTCAATTGGTGGTAGGCTAATTTTGATCAATTCAGTCTTTGATGCAATGCCTACATATATGATGTCATTATTTCCAATACCTGGGAATGTCTTGAGTAAGATAAATGTCTTGAGAAGGAAACAGTGACAAAAAGAAGTATCACCTGGTTAAATGGAGATCCATCATCGTTAGCAAGAAGGAAGGGGGATTAAGCATTAAAAATCTGAAATCCCTGAATCAAAGTTTGATGTTGAAATGGCTGTGGAGATTTGCTAGTGATGAAGAATCATAATGGAAAGAGGTGATTAAGGAAAAGTATGGCATAGAAGGTAGATGGACAACCAAGACTGTGGAGGGTCCTTAGGGGGTTAGTCCATGGAAGTCAATCAAGAACTTGTGGCCTAAACTCATGAACAAGGTAAGCTTTAAAGTTGGAATGGCATCAAGACATCCTTTTGGAAGGATAAATGGCTAGGTCGAGGAATTCTGAAACAACTCTTTCCGGATCTCCATATTTTATCTCAACAACAACAAGCAACAACAGGGAAGGTATGGAGCAACCATGAATGGAATTTGATCTTTAGAATATGCTTGAATGATTGGGATATTGATAGGCTAATAGAGTTCCTCAACACTCTAGAGCTGTTTACAAGAATTACAACTTCGGAGGATGGCATCAAGTGGCAAGGAAATAATCAAGGAGAATTCTCCATCAGATCAGCCTACAAAAAATTCAACCTGTTCAACAATCAGATTGGGTGTTTGGCCTGGAAGATGATATGGAAAGTCAAAATTCCCTGTAAAGTATCTTGTTTTACTTGGCTATTAGCTAGAGGAAAAGCACTCACACAAGACAATCCTTGCAAGAGGGGTCATCATCTATGTTCCAGATGTTTTTTATATGGGGAGAAAGCTGAGACAATTAATCATTTGTTTTTGCACTGTGAACAGACCAGACAATTATGGAGGATGTTCCTCAACTTTAGGGGGATTCTACGAACCATGCCAAGTAATATAGTTGATGTCCTAGCATGTTAGAACAGAGAAGGCATTCCATGCATTTGGTGGACAGTTTGGGAAGAGAGAAACCAAAGATGTTTTGACAATAAAACCGACCATTTCCAGAAGATTAAGATGAAGTGCTTAGGATTGTTCCTTTTTTCGGTGTAAAGGAATAGCTTTAGAATATCAAGAAACAACCTTTGATGTATTAGAATCCTTGTGAGATGATAGAGGATCAGATGCTCTATACTTTTGTAATCTGTAATTAAGGGGTGCTACATTGTTTATGTGTAGTCTTATATAAATATACAAATATGTTACCTTCTCAAGAAAAAAAATATGTATCATACCATTTTTTATTTGGTGATAGGTTCACATTAAGCTTGCAAAATATAAACACCCAATTGACTTTCTAAATAATTAGGAATTTTTTTTATATAAACTTGTTAAATGATTCAATTTTTACAATGGAGATTATCAAATTTAAAATTGATAACTTTTGTACGTCCATCAAAATTGAAAGCAATGTTTGAATTCACATTTTCTGTTTTTGGTTCAACAATCAAGATTGATGAATCTATGAATGTATTCATACTCTGTTATTTGATCTTCTATTTTACATCTTTTTGACAAATAACTCAATAGCCTCTTTTTCTTAAACAATTTTATACAACAATAGAAGATCAAAAGGGGCACAGTGGAGCACAAAACATCCCACTTTCACGCATGATCGAGGAAGGGCAGCACCAAGGGGTTAGGCAGTCTATCATGACGCAAGCATCAGTGGTTGATTTCACAGCTCAAACTTGTAAACAATAAACCATACGGGGACAACTTTACCGTTGCTCCAAGGCTCCCCCTTCTATACAATAGTTATAAATACTACAAATAATTCACAAATTTAAGGATTCAAATTAGTGCTTCCTTGTCCAAAGGATTCCATCTACAAGCGTCATTGCATCTAATTTTCAACGTGAATCCAAGCACTGCTTTCTTTAAATAAAATTTATTAGAAACTGTGTAATTTACAATATATCACATTTTTATAGCTTGAAAGTATCTAAAAATTGCTGGAAGAAGTGCAATTCTTTTTTTAATTAAAAATTAAATCAATATGTTGTCCTCAACATTTAGGTAACAATCGTTTAAAGTACCAAGACATACTGGAATTTCAAAACAAAAGAAAAATAAAAATTTTATAACACAGAGTTCTTTTGTTGACCCTATGCAGACCTTTATTCTTGAATTTAAGGGTCTGTTTGGATAAGCTGAAAAAAAATGGCTTTTAAAAAGCTCTTTAAAAGTGCTGAACTTATTTTAAAAATAAGCAGTTACGTGTTTGAATAAAAGTACTGAAACTGCAAAAAAGTTATTGATGTGTTGGGCAAACAAGTTCTTTTAAGCACCTTTTTTTGGTCAAAATGTCTGAAATACCCTTAAAGTTGTTAACAATATATAGAGTTGATTATCATTAATTTTTATTTCTAAAATGATTCAAATTAAAATTAATATATATTTTAATATATATATATATATATATATATATAATATTTTCATGAATGAATATTAATTTGTGCGCTAAAAACTTTTTTTTGATTAAACAAGTTTAAATCATTAAGCAAAATATATACTCCCTCCGTCTCAAATTACCCGTCCCAAATTGAGATGGCACATTGATTAAGAAAAATAATTAATAACATGGCTAGTTTACCATAGTACCCCTATTAAATGGTGTTTAACTTTTAATTTGAAGAAAAAATAATTAATGCAAAGGGTAAACATAAAAAAAAAAAAAATTATCTCTTCTTGATTAATGAAAAAAGATAAGTAAAATGGGAAATCAAATTAAGAAATTTGGAACGGGTAATTTGGGACAGAGGGAGTATGTTACTAATCATTATAATTACATTAATGGATAAATAGTTGGTCACAAATGATACTATTTGTTTGATAAAAAAACTCTTAATTAGAAAACATATTACTCGTTGATTGAGCAATGACTATCACTATTAAAACATTGGCGAATATGAATGTTGCGTCGTGAAATATAGATGGATCATTCACTAATCGTCCATGAAGTTGTATATCTTCAATGAGTATTCTTCATGTATTTTGGTTGGTGAATTATTTTTTTTATTAGAGAAATTCATATGTTGTACAATAATAATTGTTCAAATTTAAAAGAATATATTAAAGAAAGAGACTAATATATAAAAATTCATACTTCATAAATTAGAAGTTTCATACAAAAGAAGTATTAATATAGTTAATGTTAAGTTCGCCATAAATACCAAAAGTGAAAATATTCAATTAATACAAGCATTAAGCATTGAAACCTATTTTGGGGCTACACAAGGGTAATTTTGGAATAAGGAAGAATTTTGAGGGACAAAAATGTTTTTTAATTGGTCAAACTAAAATGGCTTAAAAGCCAAAAAAAAAAAAGTAAGTTAGGAATTTGAGCTTTTAGTTTTCGGCTTTTTTTAAGCCAAAATTAGCTTTTTTTATGCAATTTTCAAAATTGTCAAACACTTCTAAAAACAAAAAGTGGTTTTTAAGCCATTTTGACCAACTTATAAGATCTTCCAAACACCCTCTAAATAAATGCAACTTATAATTAATATAGCATTCAAATCAACATAGTAATACTATCTTACATTATTTTGACCTTGATATGACAACTCATGCTTTTTTAATGGTTAATCTTTAGAATGAGGTTTCCCTTCTGTCTTTTACCTATGCATCTCATACTATTTAATTTTTTTCCCTTTGATAAATACCCAGACCTTCCAATAACAATCTATAATGCATAGGGAAATCATTGAAGGACACAGCTTCTCAGAAGTTCAACCATCTTAATCACATAACAACCAAGAACGAACAAAATTCATTAATATTAGGTATCACCATAAGTGAGCTCATAATCAATGTGACAGCGCCAATTGGACATGCACACATACCTTGAATATGATAAGCCGGTAAAAGATGCTAGCAGTTTCTGTGTCATGCAACTGCTCCAGTAATCTTGCCATGTTAAATAGTGTCGAAACTTTGTTCCAGGGAAGTTCCACAGCACTTCCTTGTTCCTCAAGTCTATGAAATAGCTGGAAGTCCTTGTATTGTCGAACAGATGCACTGGCATCGATTGAATATTGTGCACTTTTAAACAGATCAGATTGTGCTTGACCATTGGGATATAAAAACCCTCCAGAAGTTGGACCATCTGACCCTGCTTTAGCATCAAGGAACCTAATCCATACGCCATCACCTAAAGCTTCCTTAAAACTTTGTGAAGCAAGCTGGCGATCATTGATCAGTAAAGGTTAGTGATATACCATTATAGAATGCAATGATAAATATGAACATGCAAGCAGTTCGAAATCACTGACTAAAAAGGAACTTCACGAACCTCAAACTCTTCCCTTTCAAAATGGAGGACGCCGATGTTGTTGAGTAACTCTATTGGTACTTCTTCATTTGTCTTCCTAAGTAAATTACGGGCCTACAAAATTAATTAGGTCTTACCTTAAGTATACATAAATCTTCTTTCAGAGGTTAAAATCTAACGAACAATTTCAAAAATGATGATTTTTTCTGGTGCAAACTTTGCATCCACCTAAGAAATTCATAGTACCATCAAGAGAAATTTACAACACTGATATTAGACAAAGTAGTAACTACAGGAAGCAATTATGGATGCCCAATCTAGCCGCTACTTAAATGTAAACATGTCATATATGCATCTCATCCATGTAAAACTCTAACGCCTTAAGTCAGAAGAACAAGGACTTTCGACAGCCAACTCTTTTGAAAAATAAGTTAACCAACAACTTAACTACTACAGGAAAGTGAGAGTTAAAACATCTGTAAAATGAAAATAAGAGACTTATTTTGTGAATAGATGTGGAAGTGAATAATGACTTGCCATACAAGAAAAAAGTTAAGAAGAAACAAAGAAACAAGAAGAATGAATGAAACTTGAGCAACTTCCAAATTTGGAAGATGGAGATTTAGGGAACAAATTACCGATCAGAAACAAATTAGGGAGCTAATAATTTTTAACTCTTCCTTTCAACTAAAGATAGGACTTGGATAGAGCAAAATGAGATGGATCCTCAAGGTATTGAAGATCAGAAAGACTAATTAATTTGTAGAAGCTTCCGTCGGGAACACTGATTTTCTTTTATTTTTTTCATCAGTGGAATAAGAAACTTCTTCTGCGCAATTGAGTTCTACTTGATATCCTCATCACTCCTTGACTAATACAGAAGTACATTCATAACAAAGTGAAATGAGCAAATTTACAGAGATAAATGGCAATATTCAAGGCGCTCACTGTTTTAAAGGCCTCCAAAGCAGCAGTGGGATCATTTGAAATTAACAGTTCTCCTATATCCAAAAAGGCCTGCAAGGAAGCATGAGAAAATAACTAAAGCAGGTACTCAAGAAGAGAACAGTATCTCACTTAAGATATCATGCCATCCTAGTACAAAATCTTTTGGGGAAGTAACTGATTTAATTAATGCTGGGGAAGTTCCCATGATACGAGTAGTAGTACACCATGAAGTACAGAGACCTAGGTCACCATTGTAGTTCAATTTTAAATGGATGAAAGCATTAGACCCCATTATACAAGAAGGAACAAATAACAACAGCATCTAAGTTTGGCACTATTTTTGGTTTAAGTATGATAATTCCATCAGAAGCATTCGGAAGATGATTCCACAATGTATCATCTGGAGTATTTGGAAGGAGAGAAACCAGAGAAGCTTTGAAGGAAATTCAACTCCCATACACACACTGAAAGCTGGATGCTTACTAAATGCCTTTGCTAGGAGCAATTATTTTGATGTAAATAGTTCTTAAATCAATTATACTTAGTAAGCTCCTCGAGCAGGTAAGGAATTTCCCATTTCACGAGACTTTTATTCTTTTTGTAAATAATTACATCCATTGGTTCTACAGGGTGGTAGTCCGTCCGGCCTTGTTGTATGGAGCGGAGTGTTGGCCAGTTAAGAACTCCCACATCCAAAAAATGAAGGTGGCAGAAATGCGGATGTTGCGCTGAATGTGTGGGCTGACTAGAGGGGATAGAGTTCGGAATGAGACTATCCGGGAGAAGGTTGGTGTGACTTCAGTGGAGTGCAAGATGCGGGAAGCCCGATTGAGATGGTTCGGACACGTGAAGAGGAGGGGCATGGATGCCCCGGTCCGTAGGTGTGAGAGGCTAGCGTTGGATTGTTTTAGGCGGGGTAGGGGTAGGCCGAAGAAGTACTGGGGTGAGGTGATTAGGCGGGACATGGAGCAGTTACAGCTCACCGATGACATGACCCTAGATAGGAAGGTCTGGAGGACGCGAATTAGGGCAGAGGACTAGGGCCAGTTTGGGTCGCTAGTGTAGGGAATTACTTGGTGGGGGTTTTATTCCTGTTATGATTCCGTGTTCCGTGTTCCATGTTTTATTACGAATCTGTGTGCTTTCCTCGGTTTTATATTACTTATGGGTGCCGTATTTATGTTATGTAATCTGCTTCTGTGCTTTACTATGTGTTTGTGTGGTATCTCGTGCCTTGAGCCGGGGGTCTATCGGAAACAGCCTTTCTACTTCTTTAGAGGTAGAGGTATGGACTGCGTACATCTTAACCCCCCCCAGACCCCACTAGGTGGAAATACACTGGGTTTGTTGTTGTTGTTGTTGTTGGTTGTTAGATATTATGAAAATCTTACTTGATAAAAAAATAGCATTTAAAGGTCGACAACTGAACATCACTCTATATATTGGAAAAAGGGATATGGAGCAACCTAATTATTAGTAGTATCCATGAAAAACTAGTAAACACAAATTTTCAATTAAATTCAAAGCTGGACTTCACAACCCTCCTTAAGTCAGTTCCACTTCCACTAAATATTGGGGAGGACAAAATATAATACAAACTGAATTAACCTAGTGAACCAAATCATATAAAACTGAACTCATGACTTTAGAATTAACTGGTCAGTGTTGGTCTGTAACAATGACTAACCAACAATTTCCTTTTGAATTTTTTTTACTGGTAAAGGTATTTTTCTATTAATATGCAATGAAGTGCTGCAAGTACTCACAGGGACATTTTCCTTTGATAATTACAGTCTGTTGGATTGCCACCTCTAGAGATGTTTCAGCACACAACCTCCTACCAAAACGAGATCCGCATCCCATTACCTAATACCTATCAGACGTATACTGTAAAAAAAGGTCTTTTGCTTTCATAATTCCTTTCTGATACTATGTCTTTTCCTACGTTATTTTGTCTCACGCCGGGGGTCTATCGGAAACAGTCTCTCCACCTCACCTTTGAGGTAGTGGTATGGACTGTGTACATTCTACCCTCCCCAGACCCCAGTATGTAGGAATATACTAGGTATGTTGTTGTTGTTACTTTCATAATCCCATTTCATAACTGTACACATACCAATTTATAGTTTCTTTAGAAAACCACGATTTTTTGCTACTCCTACGGATTCCTCCTCGGCTAATATCTCTAACATCTTTGCCAACAATATTGAGTTAAACGTTGATTGTCGGGCATACTACCACCACCTCTTGCTACATTCCAGGTGGTTATGGTGATTTGTCTTGAATTGGTCTGAGGTGCAATGAGCAATGCCAAGGTTCGTGAAAAAAGTGGATTCGATTTCTAGATAAAAACAGGTTGCACCACTAGCCATCATACGGGTCTTGTGTTAAGGGAGGCATAGCGCATTGCGATAAAATGATTTTTACATCTCAGGGTAGCCTTTTATACTTAGTTTTTGGTGGACCCATGTCGTTCATGTCTGAATCGATTATTCGTGTCATTAGTTAAAAAAACAAAAGTTCTCTGCATTTTAGTATACTATTTGTATACAAGAGTGTTTCCACATTAACAAACTTACTTGCATTGTAAAAAAAAAAAAATATCCCCCCCCCCCTTCCTTCACATAAGAAATCCCTCATCATTTTACCCCATCTCTTTGACAATGTGGGCGTGACGCAAACAAGGACATATCATATGGGTGGGTGTATTAGACTAAGGTAGATTCAATATTGCACACTAGGAAATTTAACCGGTAGATTTTGACATTGCACATCTTGCCAATTATCGGTAGCCTTAATTCTTCGTTTTCTATTTACTCAGGAGAGATAGGCCCAAGTATGTTATTGGAAACTTCTTTACTTTGCAGCTGCAGATCTCTGCACTGAACATTTTGCACATCCACTTGAGAAGTTTGTTTCTAATATTTTTAATTATCAATTTTTGATTGATCTGTCATTATTAAAAACTCTTCACTCAAAATAGATATGGTCTTTATATTAATGATCATGTTCTTAAAAGAGATATACGAGAATAATTTGTAATTATATCATTAGTTATCTGCTTGTACAGTTGTTATCAGAAATTGTATCACTTTAGGAGTGTAATTAGCTGTTGTATTACTTTAGGACTCAGTGTTGTATTAGAGCCTATATATTCTCCATTAACTGATGAATAAACTATAGATCTTCTTATTCACTGTTCAGCAAAAGTTCCTTTATGGTATCAGGACTCTAAAGCTCACACAAGTATGATCCCAATTTTTTTTTTCTCCAACCCTACCTACTACCTCACGCAAAAACATGGCCACCAAATCCACTGTTGTTAATGCAGATAACACTGCCAGCAGCACTACCATCGTGCAGTTTAATCCTGCATCTCAACTACCTATCAAACTTGCAGGCAGCCACAACTTCACTACCTGGAAGGCACAGGTGTCGATGCTCACGCACGGACACAACCTTTTCGGTCACCTTGATGGCACAATCGCTGCTCCTCCGATCACACTTACAGCAAACAATGAATGCACTCCTAATCCAGCTTATACTAACTGGTTCCGCCAAGATCAGCTAGTTCAGAATGCCATCTTGGCATCGGTGGAACCTACACTTGCATCTATGTTGCAACAGCCAAAACGGCCAACAAAGCATAGGAATCCCTGCACACTTCCTTCGCAAACAAATCTCATACTAGAATTATCAGTCTCCAAGATCAATTAGCCCGTATCACCAAAGATTCTCGGTCTGTCACTGACTATCTACGTGACATACGTTTCATTGCCGATGAACTTGCAATCGGTGGAGCGCCAATCACAGATGTGCAACTTACCGTGCGAATCCTCCAAGGCCTTGGTCCTGAATATAACGCTATCTCTGCGGCTATCTGGTCACGTGAAACAATGATCACCTACGAAGAACTCTATGAGAAACTTCTTGATCATGATATCTTTCTTAAGCAGGAAGAAGCCAAACGGACACCACCGATCACTGCTGCAATTGCTCAATGCAACAACCAAGCACCTTCAAGAAACAACAACAATCAAAAGCAAAGAAGTAATACCTCACAAGGTAACCAACAATGGCGTTCCCAGACAGCTCGAGACTCCTCAAATACCTCCCGTCAAACTCAGCAGCCTCAAAATACTGACCGTTTTCTTCGCTGTCAACTCTGTGATCGCCCCGGTCACTCTGCCAAAGTGTGTAGATCCCGGTCTCACAACCACTTTCAGGCTCGTGCTAATTATGCTGCTCAGATTCCACCGCAACAAGCTCCATGGATTGTTGACTCCGGGCTAACCATCACATCACAACTGATGCTCGCAGTTTAGCCACTTCTCAGGACTACAACGGACCCGACGAGATCTCAATGGGAAATGGTATTACCATTCCAATTTCTCACACTAGTAACACTCGTTTATGTGCATCAAATAAAAGCTTTAAATTAAATGATACCCTCTGTGCCCCAGCCATTAAAAGAAAACTTCTCTCTGTCTCTAGATTTTGTCATGATAACAAAACATCCATTGAATTTTTTTCATTTAATTTTGTTGTGAAGGATCTGACTACGGGGGCGCCTCTGGTGTGCGGGCAGAATAGACATGGGTTGTACGAGTGGTCGCAAGAGACAACACGCATTTTCCAACCTCAATCAAATTTGGTAGTTAGTCGTCTTCCTATTGACCTGTGGCATCGACGATTGGGGCACCCAAATCGTCAAAGTTTACATAAGTTGTTAAGAAAGTTTTCAATTCCATTTTGTGATTCAAAAACCCCTTTAGTTTGTAATTCTTGCAATTCAAATAAGATGCACAGGTTACCTTTCTATGCAAATACTCTACAAAGTCAACGCCCATTGCAAATTATTTACAGCGATTTATAGGGACCTTCCCCGATGTTGTCAATTGATCAAAAGCGTTACTATGCATTGTTTGTTGATCACTTTTCAAAATATACGTGGATATATACTCTGAAAAATAAAAGTGACGTTAAAGATGTTTTCAAAAGTCTGCATACTTTACTTGAATGTCGCTTTAACACAAACTCATTTTACACTGATGGTGGTCGTGAATTTGAAGGATTATCTACCTACTTAAAAACACATGGTATTGAACATCTTGTTTCACCCCCTTATACACCTCAATGTGTAGCTTTAGTTAAACGACGCCACAGACATGTTGTTAAAACAGCCAAAACCTTAATTCATCAAGCCTCCCTTCCCTCGAACTTTTGGAGTTTTGCTTGTCTTCAAGCAGTTTATCTTATCAATAGGTTACCCTCAGTTACCCTAAAAGATAAATGTCCTTATGAAATACATTTTCCAGACATCCCAAAATTTGATTCCATAAGAACTTTCGGGTGTTTATGCTATCCTTGGTTGCGACCATACGCCAAAAATAAGCTTGAGCCTCGTTCAACTCCATATGTATACCTGGGTTTTTCCAACAAATATTATTGCCATCAGTGCTTTGATCCAATCTCTTCAAAAGTATATTTATCTAGAGATGTTCTATTTTTTTAGAATAATTTTCCTTTTCAAAATATCTTCTCCCATTTATCAAATTTTCAAATTAAATCATGGGAAATAGTTTAACAGAAAAACAGCCAAATCACCTGTAAAGCTCAAAGCTCAAAAGTTAAACATGGAACTTCCTCATGTTATTGCGTGTGCACCTTGCCCACAAAGTTCGCCCATGCCAATCGCCACAACCAGAGAGCAATCTCAAGGTTCAGGTATGATCCTCAACTCTCCTCAGAATTCTTTATCTAATGAAGCTGTGATTTCCTCTTCAAATTCTAGGCAGCCGCTCAACCTTTCTGCACCTTCTTCCACGAAGCAAACCACCCATTTCCAAACAAACAATCCACCCCTTTTAACTTATAAACGACGGAATCCACCTTCAACTCCCAAGACATTGCCTTCATCCAGTAAAATCATACATTTACAACCTTCTGTACCTTCCCCTATTATAGTGCCTTCTACTCCAAATTTGTTGGCTATCATCACCCCCCAAACACACAACCAAGCCAAATTACTTCAGCCACACCTTCCACCACAATGCAAATAACATCCTTAAGCCCAAACATCAACCTAACTTTCTTGCTCACGGTTACCCGTTCCAAAAATAACATCCTGAAGCCCAAACATCAACCTAACTTTCTTGCTCACTTTCCAAGTTCAAAAACGCCCTCTTTCTACAAGAAAGCTCAGTGTGAACCCCACTAGAAAGCTGCTATGCAAGCAAAATTTGATGCTCTTGTGAGAAACCAAAAGTGGACTTTGGTTCCCAACGATCCTTCGAAGAATGTAGTAGACTGTAAGTGGCTATTTCGTATAAAGCATCATCCTGATGATTCTATTGACAGGTATAAAGCTCGATTAGTGGTCAAAGGCTTCACTCAAAGGCTTGGACTTGACTACCATTCCACCTTAAGTCCGGTAGTCAAGCCTACGACTATTCTCCTAGTTCTCGCCACGTTGTTCAATACAATTGGCGTTTGCATCAACTTCATATAAATAATGCATTCTTGCAAGTTCATTTAGAGAAACAAGTTTATATGAGACAACCTCCTAGCTTTGAGCATCCGACTTTGTCCAATCATGCCTGCAAACTTCATAGCTTTTTACGGTCTCAAACAGGCACCTAGAGCTTGGTACACCGCGCTCAAAAACTTTCTGGTAACACAAGGTTTTTTCAAATCACAATCTGACTCGTCCTTGTTCATCTTACATCATTCAGTTTTCACTGTTTATATCCTTGTATATGTGGATTACTGGAAATCAAAAACATGGTATTCGACAAATTATCAATGCCCTTGCTCAACGTTTCTCTATCAAGGACCTTGGCCGCTAAAACTACTTTTTGGGGTGTTGAGGTTTTGTCGTATCAAGGTGGCCTTCTGTTGTCTCAACAAAAGTATGTAGAAGACCTTCTCCAGGAAGCCAATATGCAAGACAGCAAAGGCGTTTCCACTCCTGTGTCAGTCTCTACTGTTCTTAGTGTAAATCAAGTTGATCCTATTGTTGATGACTCTCTCTTCTGAAAAATTGTTAGCAAGCTACAATATTTGTCTTTCACCAGACCTGACATCGCTTTTACAGTAAATAAACTTTCCCAGTTTATGCATTGTCCTCAAGCTAATCATTGGAAAGCTGTTAAGCGATTGCTTCGATATCTCAAACAGACATCCTCCTTTGGGCTTCAAATACCCCGTGAGACTGATAATCGAATTATGGTGTACTCTGACTCTGATTGGGCTGTTGACCCTGTAGACAGAACTTCCACAACTGGCTATGTTATATACCTTGGAAGTATGCCAGTCTCGTGGTCCTCGAAAAAGCAGCGATTCATCTCTCGGTCATCCACCGAAGCTGAATACCGAGCTGTAACTGCTGCTCTTGCAGAAACCAACTGGATCACCAACCTACTGTGTGAACTTCATTTTTCCCTTGCTTGCATTCTGCGCATACTCTGTGATAATATTGGAACTACATACATCTGCGAGAATCCTGTCCTTCATAGTAAGATGAAGCATATTGCCATCGATTTCCACTTTGTCCGTGAGCAGGTGCAACGCAAAGAGGTTGAAGTCAAGCACTTACAAGCTGCTGATCAGGTTGCTGATGTCCTAACCAAGCCACTTCCACATGCTTCTTTCAGTCGTATGTTTGATAAGTTGGGTATTGTAGACGTCAACACCAACTTGCGGGCGCGTAAAAGAGATATACGAGAATAATTTGTAATTATATCATTAGTTATCTGCTTGTACAGCTATTATCAGTTATTGTATCACTTTAGGAGTGTAATTGGTGGTTGTATTACTTTAGGACTCAGTGTTGTATTAGAGCCTATATATTCTCCATTAACTGATGAATAAACTATCGATCTTCTTATTCTCTGTTCAGCAGTAGTTCCTTTAGTTCTTACCAATTTGCAATTTTTTATATTTTCAAACTTTTTTGTTGAAGATATACTTCCCATTTTGGGACTTCCAAAACATTTGGCATCACATATTACTCTATACAATATTCACAAGTTAATCACAACTATTAAGAATTCAAACAAATTTAACAGTTCAGAACTTAAACATTGATGCAATGGTTTCTCTATCAAACTAATTTTCCAATCTTTTTTTCTTTAATAATAGCAGTGTATGCGCCACTTTGTGCACACATCGACTAATTCACCGGAAACCTGCTATCTCTAGACAACATACATACCGAGTAACTCCATGTACGAAGCCTTAGGGAAATGGGAGAAATTCACATAGTATGATTACCTCTAATTAAGATTTGAACCTTGGACCCCAAGGTTGTTACTCCATCTCAACCCCTAGCCACTTCATTTTTTAATATTTTATTTCACTACCACTAACATAAAGCACAAGTCAAATCAACTTCTTAAATCGGTGTCCAATCAAATTAACATCATAAAAAATGGAATAGATGATAAACTTTCAAATATAAAGAAATATTAGAAAAAATACTTTCCCGACAGATGAGTCAAACTGACCCCACTAGAGTACCTTCTTGCGGCTTTTGAAAAAGTATTCTTCCACTAGCACTAACAAAATACACAAGTCAAATTGACCTCTCAACTCTATGTCCAATCATATATTATCATATTAAACGAAACAGACGGCTAAACTCTCACACAAAATGAGATACTAGAGAAAAAGAAAACTTCCTGGACACCGATAAATTGAATCAACTGACCCAAAATAGAGGCGTTACTATATATGAAAAACTTGCATGCTATAAAACGCTCCTATATGAATGTACCATTGCAAGTCATTATAGATGAAAAGAGGGCATGAATAAGATCCAAGAAGAGAAGATATGGAAAAAAAAATATTATTTAGCGTTTCAAGGAGCCGGAAGACATTCCAAATTCACCTTACTAGCATTTCTTACGAAAAATATGGCAAAAAAAATTGTTTCAATAATGATGGGGTGGACACTTAGACTTTGGAATAATTATGTTATGGCATTCGGGATAAATGGAAATTAATAAATTCACCAAATCTGGTACATAAATAGAAAATTAGAATATTATTAAGACGCAAAAGAGATAAATTTCCAGATTTTGATCCAGTTACATGAACAAAGCCATTAGTCATGGAGTTACTCACAGCACCATTGCATATGGATTGTATATCTATTCAGATGTGGTGAAGACACAATTCTATTAAAAATATCAATGAGTTTTCTTCATGAACAATAACGGCAGGATAGTAGTATGGCATTGTAAATCGAATCACATGCCATTTTATTCAGAAACTATAGGAGGATTGCATCAGCATCACATGCCCTTTTTTCAGAAACTTATCTTTGTTTGTTCATTTTTTTTTTCACTTTTCCCCCTCTTTTCTTTAGTTCCTTTTTCCTACAAAGACCTTTCAGAAGATATTTACATAAAATAACTGAAAACAAACAACGTTCCTTTCTTAAACAACCTATATCCTCCACACTTAATCAGCAGTTGATAGATACCCAACACGGAGCAGTCTTATTTATTGGAGGGGGTTCAGTTCATTAGTTGGTATTTGTTTAACAATCCAGATAGTGACTGGCGTTTTTTAAGCTATGCATTATACACATAAAATACCTGGGGATCACGAGGATCAATTTTTGTGGCTTTCTTCAAATACTCCTGAACCTTCTCTGCCTGGCCAAGCTGCACATAAATGTGTGCAAGAGCCTGCCAAAATAAATAAATAAATATATACTATTCAAATAACAAAAGCAAAACGTTGACAACAGTCAGAACAGAAAGCAATGAACAGAATAGTTTATCAAGTTTCTTATATAATAATAAAATGTTGACAATAGTCAGTCCCAACTAAGTACTCTATCAAGTATCAACTCACTTTCACTGTCTCACAACTTTCAGGGTAAACCTCCAAGACTTTCTCAAAATTTGCCAGCGAACTCCGAAGATCTCCCAACTTCAGCTGTACTTGTCCCAATCCTAACTTAGACAAGCAAAGATAATGGTAAAACACATAAAAGAGAATAATTTAGTAGGTTTATTTCCCAATTGACAGCCTAAATCTTTTGTTGCACTTTACATCACCTATCACCACAATTAACCGTTTAACCTGTTTCAAAGGAGGCAACAAGTGTGCATTTTGCTAACGAAGTTCTATCTTTTTAAGCACCTTTTTCTAAGTATTATTCCTGGCAATTATGATAATAATCGTCCAACATCTGATGAATTTAATCATCCCAGTCATATAGAGGCTCAAGGAGGTTATAAGGAGACAACTTCTCAGTTTCAGACTTGTTAAGCTTGTGAGAGGCTTATCCACCCAGAACAACTTGGAAGAAAGATGTTCCCGAAGCGTGGCAATTCTTCTTTGTTCCCTATCTCTATTCTTTTTCATTCTTTTCATGCTACACCATCCGATTATAATTAGAGAAGAAACATACTGAAAAATTCATTTGATATGACCATCTATCATAGATTAGGACTTATAATTTGGATCACAACAATGTCCTCAATGGAAACGCAAAGTAATGCTAACCTCAAAGAGACAAATAATAGCAAATATTTAGCAACAGACAGAAGGAAGAAATTGCGTACCATAATAGGGTAATACAAATTCATATGGCTTACGGCTTTCTTTTACAGACGCCATGTAATACATTCCAGCCTTTTCATAGTCACCCTTAAGTCATGGGAAATAAAATAAATATCATCAGAATAAAGCTACAGGGGAATCATAACCAAGGATCACCCAATAACTGGTGTAAACCGGATTAAAGATCTGTGCATCTTCAGACCTTGCTGTGGTAGGAGCGTGCCAAATTGTAGTACGAATGAGACTTAGTTGGCCCGTGAGTGGTTACAGCAAGTGCAGTCTCCATTAGTTGCTCCACAAGGAAATGCTGACCGGTGAAGAAAAAATGATTGGCCAGATAATTTAGAGCCATTGCACAGTAAGGATACATCTCGAAGGCTCTTTGCATCTTTTCCATTCCTCTCCTAATACCAGAAACTGTACATAGAGAGCTGACACCAAGTTAAACAACAATACTTAGATAACCTCTATTTCACATAACTAAAATCAGGATACTAGCACAACTATAATTCCTGAGAAATCAGAACCAGAGCTCTCTAAAAAAGATAAGTGTATTTCACAATGACACTTTCCAGATACGCGAGTAAGAATTAATTCTATCTGAAGAAGCAAACTTAATCTTATGGATCACTTTTTTCTTTACAAGGTTGTACAGTAATCTGACTTTTAAGCGTATCCTTCCTGGAAGGTGCAGAATTAACTTCAAATCACATATATAGACTCAACATATCAATCTAAGGGAAGTACGCACCTTCATTGTTTTGCAGATCCAGAATTGCTAGTGCCACCAGAGCGTCCACATTTTCTGGATCTAACTATACTTTCAGACGTAGTTACAAGAAAGTTATATTAGTTAAAAAAATTAAAGAGAAGGGGAAGGGGAATAACACAATGAATTATAACAAAATCATACAAAATTCTAAACTTGCCTGCAAGACACGACAAAATGCCTGCTTTGCCTTTTCCAATTGGCCCAATTTGTATCTACAGAGACCTATTCCGAGCCTTACCGCAGCAGGACAGTCAGGATACACTTGCAAGGCCCTCTACCAAATACATATGAGCCACAGAAAGGCAACATAGAGTCAGTATCATTTTTTCCAACAATATCTAGAGAGCTATATATCATTATACATGCTAGATTAGTTATGATGCCCATTCTCCTATCCAAGGCCAAAAATTAGCCTATCAAAAAAGTAATAGATGGACGATGAACCTTATATAGCTCCAGTGAATCAGAATATCGTCCACGGCTAAACTGAACGCAGGCCTGCAAAAGATTGGGTTTACTATGAGAGCCGATACAAGATGTTGCCGCTTGGAATTAGCATATCCTTATAAGGGTTTTGCAGCGGAGCAAAAGAAGCAAAAAATTCTTCAAACAATTTTTTATAAGGAAAAATAACTTCATACAATAGGTTCAGTGCTTCAGTTTTTACCCGTAACATGTTACCATTATAATCCACATCACAGTTCCTGTGCAGCAGAGCACAAAAAGCAAATAATACAACATTCAAAAGGTGCAGTTCTTCAATTTATTATCCTTAACATGTCATCGTGGTCATCAACATCACAGTTCTTGGGCATTAGATTAAGTTCATTTCCAAGCATAGTGAAGGGTTTACGCAGATCAACCAGCATCATGGTTATAAGCAAGGTAGTTCTTAACTTCAGAATGCCGTGTAAAAATTTTAACATATTATATGTGGTTATAAGCAAGGTAGTTCTTAACTTCAGAATGCCGTGTAAAAATTTTAACATATTATATGTTGTTGAAAACAAAACAAGCATAATATAGGATTACCTGACCCAGGAGAGCAGGAACATTATCACGATCTCCATCAAGTACAATCTTGAAAGCAGCAAATGCCTGCTCTATATCACCCTTGGCCAGTAAAAGCTGACCTGTAATGCATTTGAATGCTCATCCGATTGGTAAATAATTAAACAGATACTATTAAACCTTTTTTCCCAGCTTATAAAACCTTATATTCTAGGAGAGTGTTGGAAAAGTAGGTTTATTACAAGCACGATGAAAAACCCACTCCCTCAAACACAGGTCAGAAACTCAAAAAATATGCTTGGCATAGCCTACAAGCTCCTAAGAAGTTCAGGCAAACCTCTTCTTAAAGTGAATAACAGGGGGGAAATTCAGATGTTTGTTAGAAGTTCAATAGCAGCAAATTAATGACGCAAACTTACATGATAACCTATACGATTTTTAGTAATATCAGGCAACCCTCATTATCTAAAAAAATAGGAAACTCTTTTTCCAATGTGAATAGCTGTAAGAAGTTCAGGCAAACCTCTTCTTAAAGTGAATAACAGGGAGGAAATTCAGATGTTTATTAAAAATTCAATAGGAGCAAATTAATGACGCAAACTTACATGATAACCTATACGTCTTTTACTAATATCAAGCAACCCTCATTATCTAAAAAAAAAATAGGAAACTCTTCCCAATGTGAATACCTCTGGGAG